>NC_092766.1:41893075-42071554 GCF_047496795.1 Chiloscyllium punctatum
TTTGGTGGGTGGAGGGATTTGGGGAGAGATGGTAACAGCAGAGTAAATGGACAACCGAGCAGAATCATCTAGCCTATGAAAAGATAACATTCATCTTTCTCCCTCACAACTGACTTCACTAGAGCAATTGGTGATGGGAGATTTGACCAATAGCCAGCAATGTCGACATGTAGTCCAGTCCAGTTATATTGTGAACTGAATGTGCTGGATTAAAAGCTGGGACTGTTTGCTCAGTGACTGTGATTAATGTCAGTCTCCATGCAATGTAACTGTGTCACTGGCGCGTTTCCCTCTCCTATTGGTGAAGGGCTTCATTCAGTGTGCTCTCCCAGTGTAGGAGCAGATGCATCAGCTCCAACAGTA
This sequence comes from Chiloscyllium punctatum, assembly GCF_047496795.1. Taxonomy (NCBI): domain Eukaryota; kingdom Metazoa; phylum Chordata; class Chondrichthyes; order Orectolobiformes; family Hemiscylliidae; genus Chiloscyllium; species Chiloscyllium punctatum. The sequence continues at coordinate 41,893,439 of NC_092766.1, forward strand.
ACAGAGATCAACAGCTGCGTAGACAGAGAGAGGACAGATCTGAATCTGAGAATAGCAGACTGGAACATTACAACAATGGAGAGGAGGTTTTTCTTGAATCTTTTCAAGTGTGACTTCTCTTCAGAACAGAAAAGGATTGGAAAATGGGCTTTTAAATCCCTTGACCGCGGTAGAGGAGGGGTGACGGGAAACAAGATGATGTAGAGGAACAATGCCACTGACAAATTGACTTTTATTTCTGGTAAAAGAGAATAAAATGTAAAATGAGTATTAATTAGATTGTGAAGGGGGAAATGGGTTCGTTAATTAACTGCAAGACAAACGATTCACAAACAGGGCAAGTTATTGGGAGACCAGGAGAAAAAATGTCTGAAGAATGGAGACCAGCCATAATGCGGTCAGGCTGTGCAAGTATGGAATTGAATAAAAATTCCATCAGGATAGAACGTTCCAAGGTCTAAAGTGAGGTGTTATTCGAGCTTGCAGCTTGGTGTCATTGGAGCATTACAGCAACCCAGGACTGAAATGTTTGCATGACAGCAAGGTAAGTTTTTGAAATGGGAAGCAATGAGAAGGTCAGGGTTATTCCCACAGACAGAGTGGGAGTGTTCCTCAATACAGTTTCTGTTTGGTCTCCCCAATATAAAGGAGACTGCATTGTGAGCAGCAATGACAGGAGACTGGATTGAAAGAGTACAAATGAAATGCTGCTTCTTCTGGAATATGTGTATTGGGTTGATAAGAAATGACAGATGCGTCCGCCATTTTTTCAAATGTCCAAATTTATTTCTTCTTATATTTAGACCACCTAGTTCCACAGCATGGAAAGTGTAAGTACTATAGCTGCGGGAGGCCAGAGTTAATAAACTTGGATCTGGATAAACACAGCAGACCAGACAGAATCAGAGGAGGAGCAAAGGCACTATTTTGATCTTGGACCTTTCGTCAGGAAGGGTGAGGGGGAGGGGAGCCCAGAAATGGAGTGATGGGATATGGAAGGGCGGCGGGTAGGTATGGTGGTGGTAGGTACATGCAGGTATGAGGTTACTGTGATTGGTCAGTGGGAAGGGTGGATCAGATACAGGTGGGTCTGGTCAGGGAAAAGGGACATGGGATAAGGCGGCAGCCGGAGGGTTTTGAATCGGCTTCAGTCAATTTTGAGGCCATTGGGCTATCAGCTTCAAAGGTAAACTCTCAGGTGGTGGTCGTCTGACAGTGGACTGGCTAAGGAAAGGCATGTCGCCGGGTGAGTGGGAGTGGGAATTAAAATGAATGGTAACTGGAAAGTCGGGTTGGTTGTTTCGTACAGAGCGCTAATACTCCAGACAGAGCCTGATCCTGGCCCACCGAGCTCATCTCCAAATCCCAACGTTGTCTCCTCCATGTTGTGGAGACCAAAGGGAGACTCAGGGACATAATCATGGAGCGTCGGCTCTCTGCACGCTTTAACAAATTCAGCATTCCAGTTGCCATCCATTTTTCAATCACTCCCCTCCCCTTGCTCATCCGGCGACAGGCCTCCTCCACTGTCAGAGTGAGGTCAAACACAAACTGGGGAACACAACTTGATATTTCAGCTGAAGACCTTACAGCTTAATATTGTCTTCACTGGCTTCAAAATCTCTCCACCAACAGCTTTATCCCATGTCCCCTTTCCCTGATCTCACCAAAGCTGTGCATCTTCCCATTCGCATATCTGTTGCACCCTTCCCACTGACCAATCACAATAATTCCCTGCCTGCATCCCCCTATCGCTATCCCACCTAGCCTTCCACCAGCCCCACGGCCCTCCCTCTATTTACTTCCCGGCTCCCCTTTCCCACCCCAATCCTGACGAAGTCTTTCAGCCTGAAACGTTGACTTTCCTCTTCCTAGGATGCTGTCTCACTTGGTTTGCTTTTTCAGCTTCATAGGTATTGGCTACATAGTTGCACGTTGAGACCTTATCAGCAACAGATTTTATTGTGCTTTTTATACATTCCTTGTCTGTTTACTGACAAGCTTATCTCAACATTCTCACAACAGGATCTAGGAAACAGTCTTTTTGTCACTAATGCTCCTGTCTGCTTCGAACTGATTTTCTTTGTTTTAACCGTACTTTCATCACTGCTGTTCGTAATGGCATTGTAATTGTAACTCTTATTATGCTGTAGCTTAACCACACTATTTCCAATATGCTTCACAACTTCCTTGTTCTTATGCTCCACACATCTATTCATAAACCAAAGATCCAATAAGTCCTTCTATAATTTCCTGTCTTCTGTGTCCCTCTCTCCTTAAACGGGGAGGTTACATTTACCAGTCCTCCCTCAGAGGCACAGAGACACACATACACAGACACACACACTCTCTCAATCACAGGCACACATACAGACAAACACACAGTCACACAGACACACTCACACAGGCACACACTCACTCACACACACAGGCACGCACACTTTCACACACACGGACACACACACTCACACATACAGACACACACACACTCACAGAGACACACACAGACAGACACACAGACTCACTCACACACACAGACACACACGGACTCACACGCACAGAGACAAACACACTTTCTCAAACTCAGACACACACACAGACACGCACACACTCACACACACGCAGACACACACACACTCACACACACACTGACACATACGCTCTCTCACACACACACAGATCAATCATTGTTCGGCCATTCCATTTCAAATTATCCTGTTTCATTTACACTGTCACTTGCTATTCCTTCTTCCGAATATATCTGTTTCTTTCGCTACATTTGATTTTATTCTCTCTGTCAAGAAGACATGGGGGACAGGGGGGATGTCACTTTACTCCTCATCAGTCTCCACAGTCACTGTCTTCTATTCCTTTCTGTTTCTTAGCCCATGAAAAATACATACTGTGTCTGACCCTTGAATCCCGATAAACATGTTTTTTTTAGATTCCTACAGTATGGAAACAGGCCATTCGGCTCAACAAGTCCACATCGACCCTCCGAACTGTAACCCACCTAGATCCATTCCTCTACCCTTGATTCACCCCTGACACTGGGCAATTTTGCAAGGCCAATTCACCTAACCTGCATATCTTTGGACTGTGGGAGGGAACCGTAGCACCCAGAGGAAACCCACGCAGACACGGCGACAATGTGCAAACGCCACACAGACAGTTGCCCAAGGCTGTTCAGTAAACAAAACATTTACTTTTGGGCTGAGGCTACAACAAATCTAAAAAAGAAACGGCATACAACTGTGCAATAAGATGTTTGCACCTTTGCAAGTAAATTATTGAATTACATTGTGTAAACGATAATTAACTGATAAATGGTATAAGAGTATAATCCAGCAACAGCCGTAGCACTTCAAGAGAATAACATACAATTACATTTAAACTTGAGGATTATGGACTAACATTTATTATGTCCGGAAAAAAGATGGTGATTTTGTGAGAAATTGCATTTTCCCCATGATATGTAATTCCCAGTAGTTCACGTACCAGTGTGGAGACCCCATGTTGGTTGAGAGGGAGCGCCAGGCTCTGAATGAATTCTCACTGTCTCAACGTGCAGTTGGTGTGTGTCTCTGCACTGTACATAAATCTATCAGCAGCTTTAATGCCTTACTCCTGAAATAGTTCACTATTCCCACCACCTTCTGTCCTCTATAGGAGTACAATAATGTCTTCTCGGAGATAGAAGGCATTTCGTTGAGACTTCGCACAAACTTTTCACTTCTCACTTTTCCCTCTCACGTTCAGCAAACCAAGTTAAAGTGACACATATGTACCACGAGCAAAGGAACCAGGAGGAACAACATAGAGCAGTCTATCTGTGTAGACTCTGCTTCACTTTTTGTTATGTTCGGGCATCAAAGACATTTTCCTATTTCTGTACACATGGTTCGATAGGCTGAATGGCCACCTCCTGGTAATCTGGAAGCAGCTCAAGGACCTGACTTGGCGACTCTGGTTCCTGTTTAACATCTCGATGTGCTGACTACACTCCTTCACTCCTTGTGTAATAGGCAGGAGGGTCTGAATGGGCTATCCCTATTCTTGTCCAATAGTTTCAATGGATCGAATGGCGTCCTTGTATTCTGTTGAAACCACGTTTAGCGCAGAGGTATATGCTCAGAAACGGCGATTCTCCTGCTCGTTGGATGCTGCCTGACCTGTTGTGCTTTTACAACGCTATACACTCGAGTCTTCAGTCACTGAATGGTCTCCTCGGTTTCTGTGCACCAGGTTATCGGAGTAAATGAACTCCAAACGCTCCTGTCTTGCAGTTTTGAGGAACTGAATGGAAAATAGGGACGTAGGGCTGAGGAGTAGGAGTGTGTCATTAGACACATTAAGCCTTCTCAACTAGGCAGTAAGATCGTGGCTGATCTGGATGTGTTCTCAGCTCCACTTCCATATCTGTAGTTCATTGTCCTTTACTGTCCAATATCTGACTGCCATTGCTTTGACTAAATGCAAACATACATGCACCACAAACTTCTGGGGAAGAGCATTCCCACACAAACAAACTTTTGTGAAATTCTCCTCATCCCTGTTCAGACTGGGGTTGGACGGACCACTGTTTCATTTTCTAGTCCCGTTCCTCCATTGATCATGATAAATTTTAAATGTAACTCGGTTGGTGATATGACCAATGATATAGGTCTCAGACTAGGTCAGGTTCTTTGCTGGGGACAAGACATCTCGATATCTTACATTTGCAAAAATAATTCATCAAAGCAAAGTTACTCAAAGCTAAGATGGAAAAATAAATGGCAAACAGTTTGGACAAATACGCACATTAATATTTATCTTTGAACGCATACTGAGATGCAGTCTGTGCATACACACAGACACACACACTGAGACATACACAGTGTCTCACACACGCAAGTGCACACAGACACACACATACACATACCTAAATACAAGCAGGAAAAAAAGCTGCAAAATATCAGCTTGAAAGAGCTTTGTCCAAGCAATAGTTAAACTCAAGACAAAAGTAAAATAATGAAATGTTATTCAACCTCTGAGGTTGTTCTGCTCACACAAGCAGGATTTATTCCTGGAACAGTCGATTTGGCTGAATTATCTTTGATTTTAGGCAGTGGGGAGATGCCAATGATTCCTCAACAGTAATCCTACATGAATGATAAAGATGACTGAACGGTTTTCACCTCTCATACATTGCTGCGAGAAGGAACAAGGAAAGATAGGTAGCAATAAGCAGTGGCTTCTCCAGCATGTTGCATTTTCTCCATCTCGGAGCAGAAATATACAGTAATGTTATCTCAACACCAAACTGGACCACGTGAGGCCTCCTTGAACATTCTCGGAACTGTAGGACTATGTCCCTGTTCTCTGCTCCATGTAGGAGTTTTAATGAAGATACGTTTGTATGTGTCCTCATATTTTTGTCCAATAGAATCATGTCTTCATAGTATTTGTTTTCTTATACTATGAAAAGAGTATATAACATATACATGTTGTTTTCTTTAATTTGAATCCTCAGTTCTAGACTCATATACCAGAGACAATGTCCATAGGCTATGCATCAGATACACTCTCCTCAATATCTTATATAGTTCAATACGAACGCCTCTCATTCTCAACCCTGAAGTGCTCTCGCCTTATAGATGTTTAAAACATCATGAGGAGAAAAGAAATGGTGAAGATCCAAGAACATTTTCCTAGCTTAGGGCAGTCCACAATTAGAGCACATAGATTGAAGGTGAGGGGAGAAACATATAAAAGGGACAAAAGTGGTAACTTTTCACAGAGTGTATAGAATGAACTGCCAGAGGAAATGTTGGAGGCTGGGACAGCTACAGCATTTTTAGCCATTTGAATGAAGCCATTTGAGTGAACACGAAGGTTTTATGGGATATGGGTTAAGTGCTGGCAAATGGAACTTGATTAATTTAGGACATCTGGTCGGCATGGACATGGTGCAGCGAAGGGTCTGTTTCCGGGCTGTATGACAGGATAAGGCCTTCTTTACAGGGGCAAGGGCAGTGAAACATATTCGCAAAATCTTCTAAAGCTATTGAGTATATTTATTTTTCAGTTTATGGAATCATCACTGCCCACAGTACATCAGATATTGACTCAGAAATCCTCTGTACAGATGCAGTAAAATATCCTGATAGCCTTTTCATGAAGTAATCATTCCAAATACCTTCCTAATTACTTGCTGCATCTGCATACTAACCCCGTGTGATGTATGTACCCGGGTGAACAAATGCCTTTGTACAACTGAGTTTTGTGATCTCTCTTCTTTGAATTAGATTACTGTTGTTTTCCCCTTGTGCCACAGCACAAATGTCGGTAGACCATGTTATCCTGTTTCTACTGAAGGTTTGCACACTAACCTTCCCTGTCTATATCACATTACAGACTCTCTACCTCCACTTGACATCTTATCGAATCTTCGTGGTTGAGCCAATTGATTTCCATCCAACCAGTTCCCACACGCAAATCATTGACAGATTCTAAATAGCTTTTGATGTTGCACTGATCTCTGAGGCACTTCACCAAGTTAAAGATTTCCAACCCGAAAATACATATTTCTCCCAACTATCGATTTTCTTATTGTTACCCAGCACTCCCCTGTTCCTGTGTAGCAATCTAGAAAGTAGGTGTGACCTCCTCTTGCGCTGTGTAATGTACTGAAATGGCTGAAGAGCTTCATCCTATTTCTTTATAATTACTTAGAGGTCCAGATCGATCCTGAATGGCTGAATGCGATCTTCCTCACCTTCTGTAACAGCATCGCGGGGTTGAGCGAGTGAACAATACATGAAGCAAGAGCAGCAGGTGGCCATTCAGCCCCTCGAGCCTGCTGCACAATTCAGAATGTCCATTGTTGATGCGATGGTAACTAAGCATCCCTTTCCTGTCTGTTCCCAATGATCATTGATTCTCTTGTTCATCAACGATCTATATAACTCCTCCTTGAGTGTTTTCATTAACCCAGTCTTCACTGATCCTTGGGCATGAGAAGACCACAGACCATACAATCCTAAAGAAAAAGGAACATCCCTTTCCCAGTCTGAAATAGGAATGCCCTTATTCTCAAAATGAGTTCCCCTCAAACCAATCATTATTCTTTTGACACAACGGTTAGGAACAGATATAGACCATTCAGCCCCTCAAACCTCTCCAAATTTCCATTAACCCTCAACAATCAAATACTGATCAGATTAACCTCCACTGAAGTTCCAGGTACAATATTTTCACAAGAGTTCAAGAAATTAGAACAGCGAACATTGAACAGTACAGCACAGGATGAGCCCTTCAGCCCTCAATGGTGTGCTGACCTTTTATCCGACTCTAAGATTAAACTAAACTGCAGAGCCTTCATCCTATTATCAACTAAGTGCTTATCCAAGAGTTACTTGAATGTCCCTAATGTAGCTAATTCGACGACCACTGCTGGCAGTGCATTCCACGCACCTATCACTACCTGTGTAAACAACCTGCCTCTTGACATCCCCCCAAAACCCTCCTCCAATCACATTAAAATTATGTTTTCCTCGTGTTAGCCATTTCTACCCTATGAAAAAGAATCTACTAATCCATTCTGTCTGTGCCTCTCATCATCTTGCACGCCTCTATCAAGTCACCGTTCATCCTTCTTTACTCTAATGAGAAAAGCTAAAGCTCCCTCAAACCTTCTTCATAAGACATGCCCTATAGGACAGGCAACGTGCTGGGAACTCCCGTCTGCACCCTCTCTAAAACTTCCACATCCTTCCTTTAATGGGGCGAACAGAACTCAACACAATATTCCAAGTGTGGTCTAACCAGGCCTCTATGCAGCTGCAGCATAACCTCGCAGCTCTAAACTCAATCCCCCAGCTTATGAAAGCCAACACATCATACACATTCTTACCTTGAGGGCTTTGGCAACTTTGAGGAATCTACAGACGTGGACCCCAACATCCCTTTGTTCCTCCACACTGCCAAGAAGCCGACCTTTAACCCTGTAATCTGCATTCAAATTCAACCTTTGAAAGCTCTCTCCTGAATATGGGAAAATAGAGCAGAATCAGGCCACTTACCCCATTGGATCTGCTGTGCCATTGGATTACAGCTGAACTGTTTCTCACCTACATTCTCCTGCCTTCGCCAAATGATCACTGATTCCCAAATTAATGAAAAGCTTATTCAACTCTATCTTAAAGAAACTGTGAGCAGGAGTGTGTGTGTTTCTTTGTGTGTCCATATCTGTATGTATATGTGTTGTGTGTTTAACGTGTCTGTGTATGTTTGTGTGTATCTCCGTGAGATGATGTCCTGCAGTTTTTTGGGGTAAATCCATTGAAATTGAGATCAACCCCTCACCGCCACCACCCCCACACCTCTACGTCTGTCCCTGTTTAGTTTATAGTTATGCAATGCCACCTTCTGCTAGCCTCCCCATGCCTTTGCACGAGTGTCAGTTTTTTCTTGTTTCTTTCAGAGGACATCAAATACTGTCAATCTTTCACCTTGTATGTCTGTTTGGTTTTTCAAATAACGTCTTTGGAAGCACAGAGCAGTTTTGTCTGATACCTAGCGATATCGTTCCTGAGCTATTACCACCACCACTCTGTCCATTTCAGGATTTTCAATCTTTTCTCATTTATAATTTGTAGGAGTATATTATAAAACATGTCAAAATAATGAACGTGAAATACTTTCATTGCATTGACTTACAAATTGTTCCGTCAATCTTGCTTGGATGCATTTGCGATAGAAATACACTTTGATTTGCGCAATCTGTGTCATGAATAATCTTCAAAGACAAATCACTTCCACATTTCAGAGCGACCATAGACATAACTTTTAATGAACATTCTCCACTCTAAGGGTCCTCAGTACGAATACAATCCTCCATATACCAAACTGTGTATGTGTGCGTGTGCAGATGGTTCTGTCAGTTTGGATGGCGCTATGAGCTGCCTCCCTCCCCCTCCCTCCCAGACTGAATCCCCTGATGGTTGTAACCCTGCGGTGCTGTCAATGCAGAGGAGTGTGAAGGCCAGCAGAGAGGGACATTGCATCACTTTAAACACCAGAGAGGCTGACAGATCCGCTGTGCACAAGGACACACAGATACACACAGAGACGAACACAGGCACGCAGACAAAATGCAGAGATGAAAACAGATACGCAAATACACAAAGAGACAAATACAGACACACAGAGATGAATACAGATGCACAGGCGCACACAGAGATGAATACAGACGTGAGCGACACACAGAAACTAATACAGGCACACAGATACACACAGAGACAAATACAGACAGGAAGATACACACAGAGACAAATATAGACACGCAGATACACACAACGACAAATAGACTCACACAGGTGCCCACAGGGATGAATACAGACGCAAGGATACGCACAGAGATGAACACAGACACGCAGATACACACAGAGACAAACACAGACCCGCAGCTACACACAGAGACGAATACAGACACACAGATACTCACACATGAGCACAGGCATGCAGGTAGACATAGAGACGAATACACACACGCAGATACAGACATGAATGCAAACACGCAGATGCATACAGAGACAGATGCAGACACGCAGATACACACAGAGACACGCAGATAGACAGAGAGACGGATAGAGGCACACAGATACACGTAAGAAGAATACAGACATGAAGATATCAACAGAGACAAACGCAAACATGCAGATACACACAGAGACGAATAGAGTCACACAGATGCCCACAGAGACGAATAAAGACACACGGATACACAGAAAGACAAATATAGACACGCAGATACACACAGAGATGAATGAAGTCACACAGATACCAACAGAGTCGAATACAAATACTCGTATACACACAGAGTTGAATACAAATAAACTGATATACACAGAGACAAAAACAGACGTGTTGATACACACAGAGATACGCAGATGCACACAGAGACGAATAGAGACACACAGATACACGCAAAGATTGATACAGACACGCGGATACACACAGAGTTGAATACAGACAGTCTGGTGCACACAGAGATGAATATAGACATGCAGCTGCACACAGACATAAATACAGACATGCAGATACACACAGAGACAAATACAGACATGCAGATATACACAGCGATGAATGCAGAAACGCAGATACACAAAGTGAAAAAATCAGACATGCAGAGACACACAGAGATGAATATAGATGCACAGACACACACGAAGACTGATGCAATAGCACATATACAGACACACATGGACAAATTATTGAAGAAGGGCTCATGCCCTAAACATCGATTCTCCTGCTCCTTGGATGCTGCCTGACCTGCTGCGCTTTTCCAGCAACACATTTTCAGCACACATAGACAAATGCCGATACACAGATGCACATGCACACACAGATACCCAGTCATCAATACAGACGCACTACACCCAGTGCCACACTGACGTTTAAATAGACATTGGGAATCTGCCGGTGTTTACTTTTCACGTGGTGACTTTCTCAACATTTCACTCACTCTGTGTGGCTTGTGTCGACCTTTCTGCTGTTCCATAGATAATTCTCTGCATTCTCTTTATAGCTTCCACCTCTTTCCTTTAATGAGGTGACTAGAACACGGTATGACAAGTGTGGTGTTATGACATGGCGATGAAGCCTTCTGTGAATGAAACCAAACACTCAGAAAAGCTCACCTCTCTCATAATCTGTTAAAGTCGAGTGACAGAGAGCTCGCAAATTCCGCTACTTAACAGGAAATAATATCAATGTATCCCTTAATTCTAAAAGTGAACATTGAACAACAACAGTTATTCCCAACTCTAAGTTTCCCTTTCTCTGAACTGTTTGTTATCTTTCTCCACCTTTAACAATATAATCTTCCAATTAAAGAAAAACTGTATTACAATTACTTAAACCAGACAGTGGCTGTAGTCTCCAATGCCCTCCTTCTTTCCACTGAATATCTCCCTGGGTCATGTTCTGTCTTTTAATGCAAGGATATTTCGTTCAAAAAATGAATCTTACACAGAGAATGTTGTTCATGGCAGACTCGCACAATGGTAGTTTACTCTCTGTCTAACTTCCAAAATGCGTGCCTCTTTATTCCCTCAACACCAGCTCATCTCCTTGGTTTGATGTTGACAAAACAATAAATTTAAAATCGATTGGGTTTAGTATAGTGGGACATTATTTAAACTTGGTTGTTTAAATTCGAATAGTTGTTAAAAGAGCAACCAAAGCTCAACATATCTGTTTCACAGCCAGATGTTACATAGTTTCAGTACAGTAAACTCTGAAAATATTAACTAGTCATATGACAAGTACTTGCAAGCTCTCAATGCAGAACAACATTCAACTTTATCATAGTGGGTTAAACAGTGGGATTATAGAGCTGCGGCATAACCTCATAGCTCTGAAACTGATCTCCCCGGCTGTGAAAGCCAACACATCATATGCTTTCTAAACAACAGCACCAACCTGGATGGCAACTTTGAGGATCTATAGACATGGACCCAAGATCCTGCCGTTCCAGATTTATCTCGATCTGTCACTCATCAGCTCAGTTATGTCAATGTCCTGTTGTGACCTAGAACAGCCCTCCACACTAACCACCAACTCCACCAAAGTTCGTGACATCGGCGAACCTATGAACCCACCCTTCCAATTCATCATCTACTCTCTTATATAAAAAAAATCACAAAGAGCAGAGGTCCCAGAACAGATCACCAAGTTAGTCACCAAGCTCCAGGAGGGATCTGTTCCATCTACCACCACCTTCTGTCTTCTGTGGGCCAGCCAATTCTGCATCCAGACATCCAGACCTCCCTGTAAGCCATGCCTCCGTATCTTGTGAATGAGCTTACCGTGAATAACTTTATCAAACGCCTTGTTAAAATGCATATATACCACATCCACTGCTCTAATTCATCAACGTGTTTTGTCACATCCTTAAGGAATTCAATAAGATTTATGAGGCATGACGTGCTCCTCACAAAGCCATGTTGACTGTCTCTAATCATTTATAATTTTCCAAGTATTCATAAATCCTGTCTCTCAAATCCTCTCCAATACTTTGCCCGTCATTAGTGTAAGACTGGTTAGCCAATACTTCCCAGGATTATCCCTATTCCCTTTCTTGAACCAGGCACGAACTTTTGCTAGCCTCCTGACATCTGGCACGACTCCAGTGGACAGTGAGGATGCAAAAGATCATCGCAAAATGCGCAGCAATCTCTTCTCACTTCTTATAGTATCCCAGGGCATATCCTGTTTGGCCAAATAAATTTATCTATCCATGTGTTTCTCAAATTTTTCAACACATCCTCCTGTTCTAGCATATTCGCCTTTTTCATGCTGTCCTCAGAAACGTCAAGGTCTCTCTCATTAGTGAATACTGAAGCAAATATTCATTAAGAACTTCCGTACCTCCTCCGACTCCTGGCGTAAGTTCCCTCCACTATCCCTGATCGCCCTACCCTCACTCTGGCCATCCTCTTGTTCCTCATGTAAGTGTAGAACGTCTTAGGTTTTACCTTAATTCTACCCGCCAAGCCTTTATCATGCACACTTTTATCTCTCCTGAGTTTATTCTTCATTTCCACCCTGGTTACCTTGCAAACTTCTAGTGCACTGCTTAACCCTTGCCTCCTCAACCTTATGTAAGCTTCATCCTTCCTCTTGATTAGATGTTCTAAAGCGCCTGGCACAATGAAGATATGGAGCTGTAAATAGATGGGAGTTGCATATCCTGTCACTTGCAGCATGGGCTGCAAGTTTCCCGACAGTGTGCAGTGATCAAATACAGTATTACTGAGCAATGCACTCGGATGGTGGACACAGCTCTACATGCTGGAAGGGTAACTTCTCCAGGTTTACAGAGTTATTCACTGCACAGCCCCCCGTGGACTGATGTGGTCTGCACAGTCTGTACAGATTGCTGGTTTGTATTGAGCACTACACTAGCCTCATCTGCACAGTGCTTCACGCTGAATATATATCTCATCTGGCTTATGATGTCTGATTCTGTGAGGTGGAGTTGGTATCGGGCATAACTGACCATTTGAGCTGATCTGTCAGCATATTCATTTTATGTTTTTACTCTTGTTATTGGACCCGTCAGCATCTGACTCCTCCGGCTAATCCCATTTCTCTGAGAAGAGCCGCATTTATTCAACTTGTTGATCAAGTAATGATCCAAATATAACACGAGTATCTGTCTTTCTGTACCTTAACATGACCGTTGGTGCTAATATTCCTGAATCCCCGGGGACGTAATTATGAAGTTCAGAAACAACATGCAAAGTGCACGGCTCATGCTCTTCTATACATCACGGCTGTGGATCCCATTTGGATCCTTAATGTATCAAGAGCTGGCACTGTGAAGCTCAGAAACAATGAAATGGTGTGTCTCAGGCTGTTCAATGCCTGGTGTGTCCCATGTGGTGCTCCATGAACAGTGGAGTGTGTGTTGGGCTGTTGCTCACTTCCCCTTCTGTCCTATGTACAGGTCCATGGACAGTGGTGTGTGTGTTAGGCTGTTGTTCACTTCCTGGTGTGTCCCATGTCCTGCTCCTTGGTGGGCAGGGGGTCCCAGAAGCTTTGAGACACGTCTTTGAAACTTGGTCTGTGCCTGTTCACTGAACATCTGTGTTTGTCCCTCTCAGTTGATCATGCGGTCAATTACACGAGGAAGCCCCTCGAGTACTACTGTTAATTACCAGGCATCAAACTTGGAACTGAGGACTCCTGACTTACTATTGTTATTGGAAAGTTAGTGGAGCTGCTGGGAATGTTTTATTGGTGGTTGTGCTGTGAGCTACCTCAGACATTCAGGAAGACCTGAGGATTTGGTGACACAACTGTGGATGGAGCATGGGGACGATAGTAAAAGCATCTGGGTCTGTAACATGAACAACAAATGAAGCAGAGGCTGCAGAGAGGGGAAGCTCTGAAACCACGCAATGCGTGTGTCTGGGGAAAGGTATCTGCTGGATCCACCCCGGGGTTTTCCAGAAATAGCTTCCCAAGCTCCACCTAACCAAGGAGCAGAGTGTGAGGGGACCCTGACTGAACAAGGAGCTGGTCACAGAGCGGTGTCACCTCCTTCAACACGACCTGCAGCTTCATATCAGGGGGATGACCGTGCTACCAGTAGTTTTTGGGTCAGAGTTTCATTCAGCTTCTATGTTCCAGAACGTTCCAGGCAGGACTGGGTGACAGCTCCATCAACTCTCCTATCTCAACATCAGTGTCATCATTCAGTGACGGAGGATATATATGGTGGATGAGAGCAATAGGCCCGGTGGGGACATTAGGCAGCAGACAATCAGGGTGATGGAGCAACACATGCCATGTCTGCACGGCTCAGAGTAAACCCTCCAGTACACACGGGATCACTAAGTCCTGTAATCCCTCTGTATTTCAGTAACATAGTGCTTGCCGTTCTTCCTGGAAGAAAATGACAGGTTATATATGACGTTAAATCCCACCGGCCAAACTTTTATCCATTGATTAACTTGTCCATATCCATTTACAGACTCTACAACTTCCATTGATTATTTATTTTCCTGCTTATATTATTTCCATTGGCAAACTTAGTTACAGTACATTTGTTCCACTCCTCTAGATCATTGATATAGATAGTAAATAGCTGAGGACCCTGCACTGGTCACTGTGTGACCCTACTGGTTACATTCTTTTAAACTGATTAAATCTAATTTATCCGGAGCGCCTGCTTTCTGTCGATTAACCAGCCCTCCCCTATTCCTGTGTAACACATTCGAAGGACTGAAGAAAGACGAGGAACATCAGTCAGCAATCTAGCTCCTCCAGCCTGCTCCACCATTGAATACAATCACGGCTGATGTCAGCCTGCTCCACCATTGAATACAATCATGACTGATGTCAGCCTGCTCCACCATTGAATATAATCACGGCTGATGTCCGCCTGCTCCACCATTGAATACAATCACGGCTGATGTCAGCCTGCTCCAACATTGAATACAATCATATGTGATGTCAGCCTACTCCACCATTGAATACAATCATGGCTGATGTCATCACCGTCTCAGTCCCACTTTCCGGCCCACTCTCCATATCCACTCAGTTACTCAATATCCCAGCATCCACTGCACTCTGGAACAGTGAATTACACAGATTTAAAATGCTTTGAGAGAAGTTCTCTCATCACTGTTCTAATTCATCTCCACTTATCCTAAAACTCTGATCTCTTGTTGTAGGTTGCCCCACATGAGGAAATACCCAATGCATGTCGACATTATCAATCACCTTTAGCATTGTCCAGTGACATCTCCTCCCATTTTTCTAAACTCCAAAGAGTATAGGCCTGAATTGCTCAATCTCTCTTCAGAGGACAAACTTCTTATCTCTGGAATCAGTCTAGTAAACCTCTTCTGAACTGCCTCCATGGTAATTACATCCCTCCTGCAGTCAGGACACAAAAACTGTACACAGTACTCAATTGCGATCTCACAAATGCCTGGCATTATTGCAGCAGTACCTCCCTCGCTTTATAATCTATTCTTTCAAAAATAAATACCAAATTTGCAGTTGCCTTTCTCATTATCTGCTACACCTGCATCTGTGTTTTTTTGCGATATGGATGAGGATACCAGATCCCTCTGATACCTAAGCACTCTGTAGTTTCCCTCTGTTTGGATAGTAAGTTGCCTTTCTGTTACACTGACCAAAATGGCCGCATACTTTTCATTGTTTCATTTCATCTGTAACCTATCCTTAACTATTCATTACAATTTCTCAACTGAGTCAGTGTCTTCTGAAAAACTGATTATTGCATGTCCATCCCCTCAAATAGGTGATAATATTTATTGCTAATAGTTGGGGCCTGGGGACTGAGCCCTCTGGTATTTTTGGAAACAGAAAATGAACCAGTTATTCCAACTCAATGCAATTCTTTGTTTCCCCAAGCCTACATCCAAGCGAATAAATTACATCGAACCATATGCGATCTTATTCTGTAGATTAATCTTTTGTGCACACCTTATTCAATGTCTTCTGCAAGTCCTGATTTTACATCTCCAGGATCCTCATTATGCAGCTTGCTTGTCACATTCTTAAAGACTCAAATAAATAATGAAAATATGATTCATCCTTTGTAAAATAATGTTGATTCTTTTGGATTGTGGCTTCACTCTGTGAATGTCCTTTCATTAATTCCTGAATAATCGATTTTAACAATTTTCTTAAATTCCAGCATTTTTCTCACTACTTTATATTCCATCGTGAATGTGGTAAGCTTGTAGTCTCACCTCTATATATTCTCTTCATTCCCTCCAATCCTGTATAATTGACACATGGTGTGAAATGACCTACTCTGGTTGCTGTGTAAGAAGCATGAGTGGCTGAATGGACTCATTCTCTTCCCTGTGCACAAAATCAATGGGCTGATGTCAAAACAAAATCAAAACAAAACATAGATTAAACAGAGCTGAACCAAGGCAAATTAAATTAAATTACATAAAGTTACAACACCCAGCACAATCCGACCAAAGCTCTCCATCACCGGTAGCATGATTTGCCATACCCGTATTTGTTCAGAATTCTTCCTCTCAGAGCCCTCACTGTTACACAAATGTCCTGACCAATTTAGCCAATAAAACCATGTGTATATGGTTGAAATAGGGCCGCCACGTCCTATGACAATATTCATTTCTTGGGTGCCCATACTCATAAGGAAGTCAAGGGGAATGGGCTCGATAACTAGTCTACACCACGATCAGAGTCCTGGGAGGTTTCCTGGAACCCAGTTAATCAGAATGCTCTTCCTCGCACATAATGAAAGAATACTAAACAATTTATTCCCATGCAAGTCCAAAGAGGGAAGATTCAGCGAACACTAGAGGAGGGGCACCGGATTTGCCTTGACCTCGGTTCCCAAAACACCTTCCAAAACACTTGCTATAGTGCACCAATACCTACGAAGCTTGTGGCATGATCACAATCATTACGTAAGTATACCAACATCTATTGTACATTTCGGGCATATTGGGGACTCTCCTGTCTTAAATTTGACATGCTGCTCGGATGTCAATTAAACCCTGCGGAGTACCTTCAACTGCATAGCCTACATCCTATTGCAAATTGAAATCTTCCTTACGGTTTCCCAAATATCTTCCCACTCCTCTGGAGATATCTCCACTCACAATTCCTGAGCCTAGATTCCATGCAGCCGCTCAATATCATTTGAGACACTACCTCTTAATAAATGATAGAGGCTGCTGACCGAGAGAGCACCTGTGGACGAAGCATTCTTCCCTCCATTTCCGATCTATGGGGACTAACCATTAATGTAGTCATTTTTTCTGTCTAAAGTTCCTCATCTAAAATTAACGAAAGTGGCCCCTCCAGGATAACTCATATTTCTGGCTCAGCTGCTCTAAAACCACCATGACCACCACGTCAAATGATTCTCCGAAACTGGAAACTCCTCTGGACTCTCAGAGCCAAAAGGCAGAATCCATCAATCCCAGCTGGGATCCTACAAATACTACAATGGGAGTCAAAGGGGAAGATCATTTTTGTAAATTGCCCTCACTTTGTCGCATCATTTTACAGGCTTTAACTATTTTATGGACAATTGGATTTCTGCAATCCTCGTCTTGTCCATGAACAACAGATTAATGACGGGACATTTTGCCTGGGATGCCTCAATGTCCAGCCAAACTGACCGCAGGTCTTTGCAAGCTCAATCAGCCACATACGATTGCAGGGAGCCCCGTCGGTATTTCTTAAAGTCCAGAAAATTCACACCCTTAATCTCCTGCAGAAGCTGCAATTTGGCGAGCTTCATAAGAGGCCACCTGTGGTGCGAGGTAAACAAGCTTAACCAACTGTAAAGCCTCCATAGAACCGACCTGGAGAGCATCAAAAGGACCATTTGCATGGGATAGAAGAAACGAGGAAGTGCATTCATTTTAACCGGAGGTATTCTACCTAACCAGGATATTGGAATATCTTCCCAGAGCCGAAGGTCCTGTCTTATCTTCTCGAGCACTTGCACGAAGTTTGCTTTATATAATTGACAGAAGGCTGGTGTGGTAAAAATGCCTAAATAGTGGAGACTTTCTTGTGACCATCTGAAAGGGAATCAGATTGCACCCCCCATGATCAGGTACTCGAATAACACCCAAGAGGCATGGCGTCCGATTTCATAAAATTGA
The DNA here is from genome assembly GCF_047496795.1 of Chiloscyllium punctatum. Taxonomy (NCBI): domain Eukaryota; kingdom Metazoa; phylum Chordata; class Chondrichthyes; order Orectolobiformes; family Hemiscylliidae; genus Chiloscyllium; species Chiloscyllium punctatum. Next base: position 41,911,627 of record NC_092766.1, read on the forward strand.
TGTTATACCCCGAGATAGATTCAAATAAATCAATCACTTTTTTAAAACTGGGCAAAGATATCATCAGGTTAGGTAGAGAGTGAAGAACGTCATCTGTGTAAGGATGATGTCATGCCTTCCTGACCCTACTACCCGTTCAGTTATAGTGGGGCCCCTCTGGGTGGCCTCTGCCAACGGCTCAATCACCAATACAAATAATAATGGCGAAAGGGGCACCTCTGCCAATGCTAAAATTATACCATTAGACCTTATACCATTAGTGAGAACTCCTGTCGCTGTTGCGTCACTATATAATTCTGCCATCCAACAGGCAAAGACACCTCCAAGGCAAAACAGTTCCAAGACATAAAAGAGGTACGGCCACTACACCCAAGCAAATGCTTTCTCTGCATCCAGCGAGACTACCAAGCCTGGAATCGACCTTGCTGGCACACCTGAACCATATTTTGCACTCTCCTAATATTAATAGGGGACCTGTGACTCCTAATAAAACGTGTCTGGTCCTCTTTCACAATGAAGGGCAAGATCTTCTCCAGCCTCAACGCTAGTATTTTCGACAAAAATTTTAAATTCTACGTTTAATAATTGTATAGGCCTATACGAATAGGCAATCCTCTGGGGCTTTCCCTCTCTTGAGAATAAGAGACATGTTTGTTTCTCTCTGAGAGGATGGGAGGCAGTTCTGTCCACAGGAATAATTGAATATATGCAACATTGGCCAAGCCATCATGTCTATGAACTCCTAATAAATCTCACTCCACAAGCCATCTGGACGATCGGTTTGCCACTCTGGAGCTGCCTTACCGCATCCTGTATCTCTTGGATGTCACGGGGCATTCAAAAGAGACTCCTGCTCTGAAGCTATACCTGGGAGGTCCAGGGTCTTAAAATGACTCCGTTTTCACCAATCTGTCCGCACAATCCTCTGACTGGAGCAACCCAGAGTAGAACTTTCTGAATGCTGCATTAACCCTTTTGGGACGGCAGGTGATAGTACCAGCACCCTCTCTAATGGATGTAATAGATTGGGGGCACTCTTCTTTCTGGCCAAGTGCGCCAAATACCTTCCCAGTTTAGCACCATACTCGAATAACCTCTGTTTCGCAAAGGAAATCTCCCTCTTTGTGGTCTGGGTGAGCGCAGTGTTCAGAGCAGCCCAGAGGGCTGTAATCTGCTGCAACTTAGTTACAGACAGTCTGTCAAAGAATGCTGTCTCAGCTGCCTTCAGCCAAGCCTTGAGCATACGCTACTGCTGTCCCTTCTGCTGCTTCTGAGTCCACGAGTAAGAAATAATTAAACCCCTTGCATAGGCCTTGGCAGTCTTCCAGAACACAGATGGATTACTGGCCGTACCCAAGTTAATGTCCCATTAAAAACTTCAATTCCCGCGAAAAGTACTCAATGAATTTGCTATCTTTCAGGAGGCAAGGATCCATGCGCCAGTGCTGCGAGCTTGTCCCATCGCCATCGACCTTAACATCCAGGTTCACTGCTGCATGATCAGAATTTTGCAGTGCAGCATCGAATTTAAAGAGTCCAATGGGGCAAAAAATATGTCAATCCTGGTATAGCACTTACGTGGGTTAGAAAAAAAGGTGAAGCCCCTACCTTCAGGGTGAAGACATCTCAAACGTTCACCAAAGCAGCTCCCTGTTCAGGTCCACCAGCTGCCTTGATGGCGGGGAAATACCCGTGAGACCCCTTGACATCCTATCCACTTCGGGGTCCATAAGTCGGTTAAATTCTGCCTTTTAATTGTACAATGTTCCCCAAGGGTCATCAACCTGGAGAGTGCATTTGAGGGGGTGTGGTGGGACAATATTGTACAATGTCCCATATTCCTCTCCATGTATTAAAGCTTTAAGGATCAGAAACCACTCATGATCGTCGTTAATTTGGTCAAACAACTGAAGTGGAAGGTTTGTATGAATGAGTGAAGCTACTCTTCTACTTTTCAAATTAAAGGATGAAATAAACACCGGACCGAACCTTCCCTGCTGTAACTTTAAGTGCTCCTTAACAGTTAGATGTGTTTATTGCAGCAAGGCTACATTGACCCCTTCCTTTCTGAGGCTTGAAAGTATCTTTTTCTCTTAATGAGTGAGTGAGTCCTTAAGGTTCCAAGTGCATGATTAAACAAGCGGTTAGCCATAACTATCCGAAGCAGCCCATGACCCACTGGGAGAAGAACCCATTTATAGCCCGTCAAGTGAAAGCAGTAAACAGTTCATACAAACTTGAAACTATAACTACAATAACAACCAAATCAAAACTTCTCACAAATATTTCTAAAATGAGCCAACATATAACACAAATAAGTGGAGAGATCCCCCCTTCCTGCAGAGGGTGTACGTATCACCCATTAATCCCTCGTGGCTCTTCCGAGCTGAAGACGCTCATCAAATCCAGGCAAAACAATGTTTTCAAAAGTTGCATGCGTCTGACAACAAGAAAATTAAATCCGTCCCATCCATACTTTGACATCAGGCAGTTCGGGTGAAACAAAATGTAACCACCCCCACCATCCCCAAACCCAAATTCTCATTCGGCGGTAAGTGAGAGAAATGAAAAGAAGTTGATGAGCTGGCCGTTTTCTTCTCGTTCTGGCAGCCCGACCAGGCTGATGTTCTTATGATGGCCCTGATTTTCGAGGTCGTTGACCTACTCTACTAAGGCCCTTAGCTACCAATCCAGGGCTTCGACACGACCCGCCGAGGATTCTGCCATGGTTTCCAAAGCCGTGATCCACTGTTCCACCTCGACGATGCACGGCCCGAGACACTGGGTCTCCTGATCCTGCATTTGCAGCTTAGCTGAGATCAGTTCCAGCCTGGTTCAGGTCTCCTCCATCGCTGAATTAATCTTCTCTCGCACGCTCTGAACTCTGAGGCCAGGCTCTACTCCACAGATAAGTCTCCTGGAGCGTTTGCAGAGACCGACGTCACAGCCGCGGGCGTATCCATTGCTGAAGTGCACTGCTGGTTGTGATCCTGATGATCCTTTTCCCTTAGTTATTTTCCGTTACTCACTTAAAATGGCATAGAGCAATACTGGGGATCAAGAAAGAGATGGTGAATGCATAACTTTGTCTGGGTTCTGGTGCAGAGCTCAGCAGGGCAGACCTACTGGATCGCTGCCATCTTGGATCTCACCCGAATAATCACTGTTAACAAACTTTTTTTGAAATGGTTTGAAGATGTTTCGTGTAGGGGGAGACAATGGAGAACTATTGGATGTGATATAGTTAGATATTCAGTGTGGATTTTTAAGAGTTCAGAAAGTGAATAGTAAATAAAATTGAACCAACGTGGTTCAGGGGCGACTTTGGGAAACGGAAAGGTAAAAGTGAAGTTGGCCTTCAGTTAACGGAAATTGGAATATCGAAGTAAAGGCGTTCTGCACAGACTGCATGCAGTGTGGATGGGATTATACCTGTGTTCTGTACTGTTTCAAAGAATGAGAGGTGATCTCAGGGAAACTTAGAAAATTCACCCACAGCATACAGGGGCATGGAGAAGTGCAGCAGGCAAAGTTAGGGGGTACCCAAGATGTTCTACAAAAACAAGCTGAACAGAATATCAGGAAAATTTAGGACCCATTTCGAAACCAATGGTGTAATCAGTATGTGAAACCGGGGAACATTGATAGACTGTGACATGAGAGCTTCACATCTGTTTTATTTGAGAAAGGAAGAAGCAGGTACAGAATTCAAGAAGATGGACTGGGAAGCTCTCGAGCAGATTTATGTAAGATGCAAGTTGGGATTTATGGTTTTGGATTATGTAAAGTCCAGATGAGTTGTATCGCAGGATGCTGTTGGAGACAAGAGAGGAAATGTCCTGACCGAAATGTTTTAGTCGAATCTGACCACACGAGGGAGGTGCTAGAGGACTAGAAAACTGCTATGTGGTCCCAAGTCACTCGGAAGGTGGTAGCGATAGACCAGTGTCTGGTGGTGTACCACCGCGAGAAGTGTAATGTATCTAATTATTTGTGTATTCATAAATGATGTAAATATTAATGTGGAGGGGGTGGTGGGGGTGGGGCTGAGCGTAATAAGTAACTTTGTGTTTGACACAAAGATTTGCCAGGTGGTTGGCAGTGAGGAGGAAGGCCTTATGTTACGGGAAGATACAGGTGGAATTGTCAGATCAATGGCAGATGGAATGGAACATTGATAAATAGGATGTGATGCACTTTGGATGAAGGAACTAGACAGCAGAACACTAGGGAGGTCAGAGGGTGTTTCTCCACACATCCCTGAATGTGACTGGACAGTGCAGTAGCCAGTTAAGAAATCGCACGGGACTATAGGCATAGTGTGCATTCATCGAGGCGACATAATATGAGTTAAACATGCCATTGGTTAGGCCATAGATAGAATACTGTGTGCAGTTCTGGCAGCCACATTACAGGAAGTGTTTTGGTTTCTCAGTAATATCAGAAGCTGTTGGGGTCACCACAGAGTTAGAAGCTTCAGTGGATTTGTTTTCCTTCCTAGATTGGAGAACTGCATCTGACAATCTGTATCTGATCTTTCCTTTTTGCCAAGTACATGTTTATGGGATATTACGTATCAAACATTTCATTGTTGATAGGCTAAGCCTTCAAATATTTTTGAGGAGCTCTGCGGTCTTCTGTAACACGTGACTCCTTCTCTTCTTGTGTAATTCGTTGGATGCACTAAATGGGCTATCTCTACACTTCTCCAATATTTTCATTGAGCTGAATGACTTCCTCATAGTCCTGTGAAGCCAGCGCGTGGCGCTGAATAATCTCCTCCTTTTAACTGTGGAAATGTGCAGTGTCCAGCAGCACTGCTGCATGAATGTTACCGATATTTCCAACCGCACAAACCTGAATGTTGTCCAGGTCTTGCTGCACATGGACACAGACTAGTTCAGGAGCTGAAGGGGAACATTTTTCCTGAATATTGTGTGTCCTTCAATGAACACCCCCACTTCTAATCTTTATGAAGCAGCTGAAGATGTTTGTGCTGAGGAAGCTACCTTGACGATCTTTTGCAGACATGTCCAGGACTACATGGATTTTTGTACACAAACCACAATCATTGTGCTTTATGCTTTAAATCACTCTAACGAGGGAAGTTTAAAACTCATTCCCATTAAGCGCAATCCTGCTCAGGCTCCTTGAGACCATCCTTAGTTAAATGATGCCTTGATGTCAGGGCCGGTCACTTTTCCCTGAGCCCTTGTGTTCACGTCTTTTGCTTATAACAATAGTTCACAGTGTGGGGGTAAGGAGTGCTTTTTGACCAATCAGAGTTGAGGGCTGTGAAGAACTGCACATGAAAGAGGATATTATACCTTATGATCTTATTGTGGGTGAAGACATGCTTGTGGGGGGAGGGGGGCGTGTGGATGAATGACATACCCCTGGTTGTGGGGTTCTCACATTCTATTATTGGAAAGTAGAGGGTTTTATTTTCCTGGAAGCTCTGTTATTGAATGTTGCCAGATTGTCTGGACCATCTCTGGCTGAGGTGTTGGGGCTGTATTCACAGTGAAACTGGGTCTACAACATGAACCACATATGAAGCACATGTTGCAGAGAGGGGAAGCTCTATAAAGAGAGATGAGCGACCTCTTTGATACCCAACCTGGGTTTTCCAATTACATTTTCCAAACCAGCCCAAATTGTGTGTGACAGTTTTGAGGGGCTGAATGGTCTCCTTTGTTTCTGTGCATCAGGGTAGTTGTACGTAGCCTCTAACTGTCCCTGGCTATCAGGTTTGAGGGACTGAATGGAACACAGAAACATGGGACTGAGGAGCAGGAGTGGGTCATTAGATACTTTGAGCCTTCTCCAACAGGCACTAAGATTGTGGCTGATCAGGTTATGGTCACAACCCCACTTTCCTGACTGTATCCCGTTATCCATGACTCGCTTCACTGCCAAATATTTAACTAACTCAGCTTTGAATCAATGTAAACAAAGGGGCATCTCAAACTTGTGGGGAAGAAAATTCCCATTTGAAATGCCTGTTTAGAATGTCTCCTCATCCCTCTTATAAGAGTCTTACAGCATGCAAATTTGTCCGTGCTGACCAGACATCCCAATCTGATCGAGTTTGTTTTGCCAGCATTTGGCTCATATTCCTCTATACCTCCTTATTCAGATACCCATTAAGATGCCAGACTCCACCACTTCCTCTGGCAGATGATTCCATATGCACACCTCCCTCTGTATGAAAACTTTGCCTCTAAGTTCCATCTAAAATATTTCCCCTCCCACCTTAAACCTATACACTCTATTTTTGGAATCCCCTATTCTGGGAAATAGTCCTTGTGTTTTTACAAAATTCATGCCCCTTATGATTTTATAAACATCTATAAGGTCAGCTCTAAGCCCGTAATTCTGCAGGGAAAACCGCTTCTGCCTATTCAGCCTCTGCTTATAACTCAAACTCTCCAAACCTGGCAACATCCTGATAAATCTTTTCTGAAACCTTTCAAGTTTCACAGCAACCTTCGTACAGCAGGGAGACCAGAATTGCACACAGTATTCCAAAATGTGGCCTCACTGACATCCTGTACAGCTGTAACATGACATCCCAACTCCGAAACTCAATTCTCTGACAAATGAAGGCAAACATGCCAATCACCTTGTTCACTATACTATTCACTTTGAAGGAGCGTTGCACTACATCTCTCCGTTTCGTTGCTCAGCAACATCCTCCAATAAATTTCCATTAAGTACCCCAATTTGCTTCCCAAAATGCAGCACTTCACATTTATCTGAATCAAACACCATCTGCCAAACGTCAGCCCATGGGTCCATCTGATCGAAGTCTCATTGCACTCTGAGATAATTTTCTTCATTACCCACAACACCAAAAATGTTGGTGCAATCTTCAAACTTGCTACCCTTACCACCTATGGTCACATCCACATCATTTATATAAATGACGAAAAGCAGTGGGCTCAGTATTGATCCTTCTGGCACACTGCTGTTCACAGGCCTCCAGACTGAAAAGGAATCCTCTACCAACCTCTGCCGACTTCCTTCAATCTTTTTTTTTATTCAATTGTCTTGGGTGCGCTGTTTCCCATGTGACCTAACCTTACTAACTTGCCGAATATGCAGAAACTTGTCGAAGAACTTGCTCCAGTCTATATGGAAAGAATCTACAACACTGCCTTCATCAATCTGCTTTGTCATCTCTTTAACATACTCAGTCAAATTAGTGTGACACGATTTCTCATGCAAAAAACCATGGTGACTATCCCCAATCAAGCCTTGCCTTTGAACATGCATGCAATTGGCTATCCCTCAGAATCCCGTCCTACAACTCACCCACCACTGATGTCAGGCTCACCGGTCCAGATTTCTCTGGGTTGTAGAGTAACTGTTTTCTTTTCTACTGCCACTCCTCCATTGGTCACAGCAAATTATCGGTGTTACCAGTTTGATGATATGGCTTTTAATATAGGTCTCACATTGGGTCATGGTCGTCCTAGGAAGAAGTCATGTAGATTTCCTTCTCTGTTAAAATATCAAATTTATGACTAAAACAAAAGTTCCTCAAGCTATGATGTAAAAATGAATGACAAACAGTGTAGAGATTACAAAAATGTACATTGATATTTCCACTTCTAAAAGTAATGAGGAACACAAACATATGCAGACACGCACAGATACATACACAGGCACACATAGACAAACTCAAAGACACACACAGACATACACACACAGGCACACTCAAACACACACACAGACGTGCACACGCAGACACACTCAACCTCACAAAAACTCAGGAACACAAAAACTCAGACACACAGACACACATGCACCCGCAAATACACACTAACACAGACGAATGCATGTACCATAGTGCGTACAAAATTATAGCAGTGTAAAGGCCATTTGGCCCATCCAGTCTACAGAACTGTTGATCATGGCTGAAATGTTTTTCAGGTCAGTTGTACTACCCTCTCACAACAAGCCTTGACCCCATGTTTTATCATAACTGATCGAGTTATATCCTAACGACTCTAAGATGTATGTGTGTGTGCAGCACGCGCATCCACGTATGTACCCGTGTGTGTGTGTGTGTGTGTGTGTGTCTTTTTGTGTCCGTGTGTGTCTGTGTGCATGTGTTGTCTGTGTGTGTGTGTCTGTGCGTGTGCATGTGTCTGTGTGTCTCTGTATGCGAGTCTTTGTGTATGTGTATCTGTGTATGTGCGTCTGTGCGTGTGTGTGTCTCTTTGTGTGTGTCTGGGTGTGTGTATGTGTGTGTGTGTCGTGTACGTGTCTGTGTGTGTGTGTATGTTTACCTAATAGCAGGAGACAGCATTATCGAGGACGGTTGTTTTTCAGACTGGAGGCCTGTTGTTAAGGACTAGGCCAGCCCACTCAAAATATTCTTGAGCAGGCAGTGCAGACAATAACTTTGCAATTTGTTTCAGTGAGTGCACAGTGAAAATTATCAGGTTTTAAAATAGACAAAAAATATTCACAAAACTACACAATGAAACACAAGGAAAAGAATAAAGAACTCCTACAGAACTCAATCTATTCAAACTAGAATTAATTAGCTGTTCTGGAAACACACAACCATCCCAATAAGCAAACCCCCCTTAAAACAGTATAAATGGAATAAATTATTGGACTTTAAAGTTAGAAGGGCAGAAAGAGAGCGAGAGAGAGAGAGAGAGCGAGAGAGAGCCTGTCCAATCAGCTAAACTACAAACTGGTTCTGGATTGAACAGCTCACATAGAGAGCTGACCACTCCCCTTTCATTACACCTTTAATCACAAAACCGTTTAATCTCTGTACCAAACCAGTCACATTGGAGCCGGGAACGATTTACGACACCTCTATAAAAGAAATCAAGGACACAGTATCTGTGAGAAAAGGAAGCTTTTAGAGAAAAGGGACCAGCTTTGTGACACTGTGCACGGTGGTGTTCCACAGGGACTTGTGCTCAATCCATTTTTGTTTTGACGTTTAGACAAATGATTCAGATGAAAATTATAGAAGGCGTGGTTAGAAAGATTGTGGATGAAACCAAGATTGGCTATATTGTGGACAATGAAGATTACACAGGGACCTAGATCAAATGGCTTGATGAATCTTAAGAGTTGTACAGCACCGAAGCAAACACTTTTGACCAAGTCGTCCATGCCGACCTGATTTCTGAAATTAATCGTGCCCTACTTGGGGTGGTGCAGTGGCTCAGTAGTTAGCACTCCTGCCTCACTGAACCAGGGACCTGAGTTTGATTGCTGGCTCAGCTGACTGACTGTGTGGAGTTTTCACATTCTCATTGTGTCTGCGTGGGTTTCTTCCCACAGTACAAAATTGCGCAGCTTATGTCAATTGGCCATGCTAAGTTGCACATAATGTCAGGTGCATTAGTCGGGGTAAATGTCGTGAGATGATTCTGGGTGGGTAACTCTTCAGAGAGTTGGTGTGGACTTGTGCTACACTGTAGGGAATCTAATCTATTTGCCAGCAATTGGAACATATCATTCTAAATCCTTCCTATCAATATATCCATCTGGGTGCCTTTTAAATGTTGTAATTATACCTACCTCCATCACTTCTTCTGACAGTTCATTTTGAACACACTCCTCGTTCTGACTGAAAACGTTGCCCCGACGTCACTTTAAAATCTTTCCACTCTCACATTAAATCTATGCCTTCTAATTTTCGACTTCCCAGCATGTGGAAAAGATCTTGACTATTCACCCCCTATCCATGCACCTCACGAATTTATAAACCTCTGGAAGGTGCAAATATGTCTCCCACCCAGTGTCTGTGCTTTCACTCATCCGGGTATTAAATTCTGAAATTCAATACTGACACCTCTTCCATCTCAATCAAACCACAATTTTAAAATCGTTTTAGTCAACGCGTTCAGACATATTATCAAACACCTCTAGATGGATTAGAACTTAGACCTATGGGGGCCAGAGGTAGGGACAATACCACCTCTCCACTATAGCCCCAAAAGTTGCAGCATTATTCTCCTGTGTGTTCGTTCATCAGCCTGTTCTGACATGCTGCACCTGAATCCAGACAATCTGGTCTCGAGATAGGGACACTACCAGAAAAGTACAGGAATTGGAATAGGATCCAGAGCTCTGCCTCAGAGGCAGGGATACTACTGACAGCACAAGATCTAAACCATGCCCAAATTTTTAACTATCAATGTCAGCTTCCAGATCGGTATGGATTTATTGAAATCTGGTTCACTCTACTGAATTACCCAGTTAAAATAATAACATTGTTAAAAAATGCAAGATACTTGCCTCAACTGTAGGATGTCGAGTTTATATGCTCTGCCTTCGAGATAAACTATGAACATCTTTAAATACTTGTCTATTATTTCCAGTTTAAATGGCTATTATCTGTAGGCTGCAATATGAGGGAATGAAATCCTGTAGACACACTCTGCACTGTGAAGGAACTCAAATAGATATCAATATTGACCATCAGAGACAAAAACAGAGCTTACTTTCTGGCCTGAAACACCGATCACTGTTTCCCATCTCTAACGTGTGACTGCCCTCTTCCTAAAACCATTAAATGGTACAAGGTAACTGATTACTTTCCAGCCTTTCTTCTCCAGTATTATCACTCACTGGGCTAAAGAATTGCGGATCGAGTTTAATGTTGATAAATGCAAGGTATTGTACTTTGGTAAAACAAACCAAAAAAAAAATACATGTACAATTAAATGTTGAGCCATTGGTAGTGTTGTAGAACAGAGCAACCTAGAGTTTCAGGCATAAGTCTTTGAAGTTTGCTTCATATGTAGACAGGATGGTTATGAAGGTGTTTCACTTGATGTTCTTCATTATATAGACATAGTCATAGAGATGAACTGCACGGAAACGGACCCTCTGGTACAACTTGTCCATGTCGACCAGATACCCTAACCTAATCTTGTCAATTTTGCTAACACCTGCCCATATCCGTCTGAACCCTTCCTATTTATATATTCATCCAGATGTTTTTTTAAATACTTTATTTTTACCAGCCTCTGGCAACTCATTCCATACACACATCACCCTCTAAGCATAAAAATTGCAACTGTGGTCCCTTTTAAATCTTCCCCCTCTCATCTTAAACCTATGCCCTCTCATTGTGGACTCGCTTACCGCGGGGAAAAAAATATTATCTATTTACCCAATGCATGCCTCTGATGATTTTATAAACCTCTATAATTCACCTTTCCGTCCCTAATGATTCAGAGAAAACAGCCTCAGCCTATTCCGGCTCTCCCTACAGATAAAATCCTCCAGCCCTGGCAACGTCTTTGTCAATTTCTTCTGCAACGTTCCAAGTTTCACAACATCTTTCCAATAGGAATGAGACTAGAATTGTACGCAATATTGCAAAAGTAGCCTAACCAATGTCCTGCACAGCCGCAACATGACCTCCCAACTCTTGTACTCAGTGGTTTGAACAATAAAGGAATGCATATTAAACACCTACTTCACTATCCTATCTACCTGCAACTCTACATTCAAGGAAATATGACCCGTACTCCAAGGTCTCTTTGTTCAGCAACGCTGTCCAGGACTTTATCATTTATAAGTCATGCTCTGATTTGCTTTTTCAAGATGTAGCACCTCGCATTAATCTAAATATACCTCCATCTGCCACCTCTCAGTCCATTGGCCCATCTGAACAAGATTCCATTTTACTCTGTGGTAACGTTCTTAACTGTTCACTACACCTCAAATTTTGATGCCATCTGCAAATTTTCTAGCTATATCTCCTACGTCCTCATCCGAATCATTTGTATAAATGACGAATAGCAGTGGACTGTCCTTTGAGTACAGGTGTTGGGATGGTATTTTCAGGTTGCACAGGACATCCATGAGGCATGTCCTGGAGGACTTTGTGCAGTTCTGGTCGCCCTGTTATATCGAGAATACTATCAAGTTCGGAAGAGTTCAGTAGAAATTTATCAGGATGTTGCTGGGAATGGAGTGTTTGCATATAAGGACAGGCTTAACAGACTCGGACATTTTCTACTGGAGCATAGCGGGCTGAGAATTAACATTTTAGAGGTTTATAATATCATAAGAGGTATCGGTAATGTTGAATGGTAGGTGTCTTTTCCCTCGAGTGGGGGATTGTTTTAAGATAAGAGGAGGAAGTTTGTTAAATGACATGGTGTCATAGAGCTGTATAGTATGGAAACAGACCCTTTGGTCCAACGTGTCCATGGCAACCAGACAGCCAAATTTATTCTCCTCCCATTTGCCGGCATTTGATCAATTTCCATCTAAACCTTTCCCATTTATCTGTCCATCCAGATGCTTATTAAATGTTGTAATTGTGTCAGCCTCAATACCTTCCTTTGGAGGCTCATTACACACGGACCATCCTCTACATGAAGATATTGCCCATTAGAGCCCTTTTTTGACTTTCCCATCCAACCTTAAACTTTTGCCATCTAGTTTTTGACTGCACTACCTAGGGAAAAGAATTTGGCTATTCAATCTATCCGTTGTACCCATGATTTTACTAACCTCTAACATCAACCCTCTTCCTCTGATTCTCCAGGGAAAACAGGCTCAGCCTATTTAGCCTCTCCCTGTAACTCAAACCCTCCAATCATGGCAGTGTAAACCCTTCTTGAACCCTTTCGAGTTTGACAACATGCTTCCTACAGAGCAGGGAGACCAGAATTGCAAACAGTCATCCAAAAGTGGCCCGAACCAATGTCCTGTACAGTCTCAGTCCAGTCTCCGAACGCATATACACAATGGACTTGACCAATAACATATCAAACACTTTCTTCACTGCCCTATCTACCTGCAAATCCACTTTCAAGGAAGAATAAATCTGTACTCTGAGATCATTTTGTTCAGCAACACTCCCCCGGATTTTCCCAGTAAGTGTATAAGTCCTGCCCTGATATGCTTTTCCAATACGTAGCATCTCACATTTATCTAAATTAAACTCTGTCTGCCACTCCTCGGCCCATTGGCCCATCTGTTTAAGATCCCGTCGTAATCTGAAGTAACCTTCTTTGCTGGCCACTACACCTCCAATTTTGGTGTCATCTGCAAACGTACTAACTGTCCTATATTCATACCGAAGTGATGAAAAGTAGCGGAACCTGCACCAATCCCTGTGGCACTCCACTGGTCACAGGCCTCCAGTCTGCAAAACAACCCTCCACCACAACCCTCTGTCCTCTACCCTTGAGCCAGTTCTGTATCCAACTGGGTAATTCTCCCTGTATTCCATGTGATCTAATCTTGCTAACCAGTCTCCATGGGAGCTATGTCGAATGCCTAACTGAAGTCCATGTAGATCACATCCAGCGTTCTGCTGTAACCAATCCTGTCCGTTACTTCTCAACAAAAACAAAATCAAATTAGTGTGACATGATTATCCACGCACTCCCCCATTTCACGATGCATATAAAGGGCTTTTGTCCAGATCGTCGCTTTTCCTGTTAGTCGGATGCTGCCTGACCTGCTGTGCTTTTCCAGTACCACTCTGATCTAGACTCTGATCTCCAGCATCTGCAGTCCTCACTTTGGCCTATCCCTAATCAGTCCTTGCCTTTCCAAATGCATTTAGATGATGTAGCTCATTATTCCCTCCAACACCGTGCCCATCACTAATGTCAGGTTCTCCAATCTATAGTTCTTGGCTTTTTCTTTCCATTTTGTTTAATAGCAAAACTTTAGTCAAACTCATGACTTCCAGCATCGCACCTGTGGCTATTGATGATGACAACATCTCAGCAAGGGACCCAGCAATCACTTCCTTAGCTTCCTACAAATTTATTCGGTCCACCTGATCAGGACCTGTGAGGTGATTCATTTTTACAATGCATGTGGTTCGTGAAGGGAATGTACTTTCTGAGGAAGTGATGGATTGTGGGTGAAGTTATAACATTTAAAACGCATTTGGTTATGTACAAGAATAAGAGAACATTTGGACAAATCTGGGCCAAGCACAGGCAGGTGGGACTGGTTTAACTTGGGATTATGGTCAGCATGGACTCTATGGGCCGAAAGGCCTGTTTGCAAATACCCTGTATAACTCGATGAGTCTATGTGTGTTTGCATGTCCAAGTATGTGTCTGCATATTTCTGTTCGTGTTTGTCTATTCCTGTGTGACTATATATGTCTCTGTTAACCTCTGTTTGCATGTCTATCTCTCTGTGCTTGTTACATGTGTTCCTGCCTTAGTGTGTGGATCTCTGTCTCTGCATCTCTGTGCAATGGGAACTCTTCTTGTTTTTGGTGTGAATCACTGAAACTGGGTCAAAACCACGCTCCCTTCCTCTCCATTTCCCTCTTTTCTACAAGTGATACAAGCCCACACTCTGCTGGTCTGGTTTAGGTCTTTTCAATCCTTTCTCACATGTAAGATGACTTGTAAGAGCAAAACATTAATAATTCCAAGTTACAGGAAGTGCATTAAAATTAATCTCATCGCCTTGGAAAGTGGCTCACTCGGAACTGCTTGGATATAACTGCAATGGAAATATGCTTTAATGTGTAAACTGTGTGTTGGAAACACTACCCAGTGACAAAACATTTCCACATTGCAGAAGGAGCGCAGACATTTCTCCAGACGAACATGTTCCACTCTGCGGGCCTAAGTATAATGACAATCGTCTCCAAACCAACCGAGTGTGTGCATGTGCGTGAGTGTGTGTCCGCGTGTATGTGTGTGTCTGTGTGTGTGTGTGTATGTGTGTTTAGTGCAATAAAAATTCAGGTTGGATTTTGCTGCGAGCTGCTGCCCTCCCTCTCTCCCTCTCAGACTGAATCCCTGATCGTTTACACATTTTAGCACCACGATTACGGTGGTGTGGGGGGTGGGGGTGCAACAGAGATTGAAAACAAGATAAATCTCAGCAGCTCTGGAAGCATCTTTGGACAAAAATGAAAGTTGACGTTTTGGATCGAGTGATCCTTACTCAGAACACATATCGGGGGATATTACATCACTTTAAACACAACAGAAACTGCCAGACCCACCCCACACAGACACACACACGAATACAGACACATAGAAGTACTCTCTATACATTGACAGTAATATAGACCTGGAGAGTGTGTCAATATTTCACTCGCTCTGTTTGGTGTGTGTCAGTATTTTTGAGTGGAGTGTGACTGTGGGACAATTTCAATATTTGCAGATACCAAACCTGAAAGAATTGTAAAGTTTGTTGCGGACGGTGTGGAACTCCAACGGGAAAGTTATATGTTGATGTACTGTTCAGGTGTATGGCAGATGAAGATCAATGCAGCACAGTGTGAGGTGATGCTCTTTAGTAGGAAGGACATTGAAAGACAATATAAAACAGGTTGTACCGTTATAAAGGAGGTACAGGAGCAAAGGGCCAGGGTGTATATGAGAACAGGTTACTGCAGATGTCAGGACAAGTGGGGAGAGCAGTAAATCTCACAGATTGGTTTCAGTATCTGAGCTGTTTCCAGGGGGAGGTGTAGGAGGGAGTCTCCGTGCTCCCTTCCTGGGAGATGGTGGTGACGATGTGTTGTGAGCCCACCCTCCTGCCCCCGAGACCGTGGGGATTCCATTTGTACCAGCTCCACACAAAAGGGAGATGGCATCAGGGCCACAGCTTCTAAGTTGTGCCGGGGGGTCAACGGAGGTGCCAGTGGGTTTAAAGTGAGAATTGCCCTTCACTGAACATTGCTCCTTACTCGGTCGGTGGGACGTTTCAGAATCTCCACTCGAGGCGTCCCAGTCCTCTGCGGCTTGTACCAGGGTCCCCCGAACATGGCAGGGGGAGGGGGGACGTGAGGGAATGGATATCGGGCACTCCACCACTCGGCTTGACCCTTCCTGTCCTTTCCAGGCTGTTTCTCCTGGAATGAGAGAAAGGGAGGGACGGAGGGAGGGAGGGTGCGAGTGGGTACCTCTGCTGTTAATGCTGGTGTAGGTAGGGGGAGATATGGTGAGGTGTATGGAGGGAATCAGTCCACAGTGTTGTATCCGTGCAATGCTATTAGTGTGTGTGTGGTCGGGGGAATAGTGGGGAGAGAGAAAAAGAGGGAAGGTACTGCAAGCAGCAGTGAGAGTGGTGGAGCATGAGCCTTGTTTGGGGGTACGTGCTATAACAGATATACAGTGAGTGTGAGGGAGAAGAGGGAATACGGTGACCCTGATCCGAACAGAGCGGAGAAGGTTATTGATGCTTGTCCTGTATTGCTAGACATTTCTTCAGACCTCAAATACTGCACTGACCTGGGTGGAGAGCTCAGAACATGATCGGTGGGTCTGATAGTGTGACCCTTTCTTGGAAAGAATGGTACCCCTCTGTACTAGCCTATCTACCAGGACCTCTGTGCCCCTGTCGACAAACTGTGGTGTAATTGCCCCTTATCTGCCATGCTCGGGGTAAACTGTACAAACCAGCTCCGACATCAAAAAAGCTCAACTGGCCTTTTAAAGATGGCACCAGTGCCAGGGATCACGAAATACCCAGGGGCATCAGTGCGATGGTGAGTGCCTCCAGCCATGATGGGTGGGAGAATAGGGCTGGCATTGAATGAGAGGGACACCATGGGGTGGGGTAGGTAGTTAATGAGGTGAGTTCGATATGGTAGCACCAGGAAATTAGCTCGAACCTGTGCAGACAATCCCTCTGTCACACTCAATGAAAATGGCGCTGAGATAAATTATGATTCGATCTAGCCCAATGAGATAAAGATAATGTTGACCCCAATCCCAGTTACAACGCTGCAGCTGCTTGATCAATGCTCTCCATCACAGAGAAGGATCTCAACGTCATCTTCCCCTTGGAAAATATTGCAGGGCAGGAGACTGAGCTCTCAGTGGGGAACCACTTTGAGACACAGAATCATAATTCTATTAGTTTCAAAATAGAGATGGAAAAGGATGATCTGGGTCTAAAAGGTAACGCTCTAACTTGGAGAAAGGCCAATTTTGATGATATTAGCAAAAACTTCCAAACTGGATTGGAACAGATATTCGCAGTTACGGGGCCTGCTGGGAAGAGGGAAGCCTTCAAAAAGGAGATGTCAAAATCACAGAGAGAGTCTGTCCCTGTTAGGGTGAAGGGGAAGGCTTATAGGTGTAAGGAATGCTGGAGGACGGGAGAAATTGAGTGTCTGGTCACGGATAAGAGGGAAGCATATGTCAGGTAGGGAGAGCAGGTGTCAAGGTTTTTTTCAGTACTCATTCACGGGATGAGGGTATCACTGGTTGGACCTGCATTCATTACCCATTACTAATTGCCCAGCGGGCAGTTACGAGTCACGTTTCAACTCTCCCTCACACTCTGCCGAGGACATGGAGGTCCTGTGCCTCCTTCACCGCCGCTCCCTCACCACCAGACGCCTGGAGGAAGAAAGCCTCATTTTCGCCTCGGAACACTTCAACCTCTGGGCATCAATGTGGACTTCAACAGTTTCCTCATTTCCCCTTCCCCCACCTCACCCTAGTTCCAAACTTCCAGCTCAGCACTGTCACCATGACTTGTCCTGACTTGTCCTAACTGCCTATCTTCTTTTCCACCTATCCACTCCACCCTCTGCAACATGACCAACAAATAGAACACAGGCTGCAGAGAGTGGAATATCTGTAAAATGGAATGAGGGAATTACAATCAAGTCAGCCATGGTTTTGAAGAATGTTGGAGCAGGATTGAATGACTCGCTCATGCAACTTATTCAACTTACTCATGCAGCTTACTCTAAAGTAAAAACTCCTAGCTTGCCCAACCTCTCAAAATAACTCAGACCATTGAGTCTGGGCAAAACATCCTTGTAAGTTTCTTCTGCACTATTTCCAGTTTAATAACATCCTTCCTATAGCAAAGTGAACAACACTGAACATAACACTACCAGTATTGCATCACCAGCATCCTGTATAACTGCAACATAACTCCCTAATTTCGATACTCATTGCTCTGACTGATGAAGGCCAGTCTGCCAAATGCCTTTTTCACTGCCCTATCTACCTGTGACTCCACTTTCAGAGGACTTTGAACCTGAATTCCAAGGTCTCTTTGTTTCAATACATCCTAAAGACCCTGCTATTCACCATGAAACTCCTACCTTGCTTTGACTTTCTAAAATGCAAGAAGTTACACTTATCTGTATTAAACTCCATTTGCCATTTCTCGGCCCACTTCCTCACCTGGTCAAGGCACTGCTGTAATTTCTGAAATTCCTGATAGTCTTCCTCACTGTCCATGACACCGTCTATTTTAGTGTCACCTTGAAACTTATAATTCATGCCTGTACATTCTCATCTAAATGATAGATGTGTGTAATATGTAAATATATATACAATATACATGCATAAAACAAACAGTAATAGTCCCAGAACTGACCCCTGAGGCATTCCACTCATCACAGGCCTCGAGTCTGACAAGCATACTTCCACGATTACCCAATGTTTCCTACCATCAAGCAAATTTTGGATTTGATTTGCCAGCTCCCCCTCAATTCCATGTGATCGAAACTTCCAGAGCAGCGTACCATGTGGAACCTTACCGAAGGCCTTACTGAAATCCATATACACCAGGTATACCACCAAGTTACTTGTCATTTCACCAAAGCACTCTAACAAATTTTTGAGCCATGATCCCCCACGCACAAAGCCATGCTGACTGCTCATAATCACACCCTGCCTTTCCAAATCCATGTATATCTTCTCTCAGAACCTTATCAAGAAACTTACCTACTAGAGATGTCAGGTTTACTGGTCTATAGGTACAATATATATACAATATACATGCATAAAACAAACAGTAATAGTCCCAGAACTGGGACTATTGTATATTCTTTGTAGCTCTTCTTGAATAAGGGCACAACATTCGCTACACTCCAGTCCTCCGGGACCTCACCCGTTGGCTACCGATGATACAAAAGTACCAACCAAGGCCCCCGCTATTACTTCTCTGTCCTCCTGCAGTGTTCCTGAATATATCGGGTCAGGACCAGGAGGTTTATAGAAATACTGATATGTCTACTTATTTCAGGTGGAAATACCAAAGAGTGAGAAAGTGACTTAGTGATGATTAAATTAACAAATTAAACAAGATATTAATCACAGGAAGTGACTTCAGAAGAATTCCAGACTTCGTGGAATCCTGAGAATTCTCAGGAAATTGCAATCCAGAAAAGGAGGGTCATGAAACTGATCAGGAAATCAAAAAACGAACATGCATGCAAACAAACAGGAACACAAAGACTGCAAAAATCTAAGATCTATAGTTCAAAGGATTGATAAACAGTGTCAAATGTGGAAATTTGCAATCGGGAGAGACGAGTTTCTGGTGAATAACAGGGAAATGGCAAAGCAAATGACCAGTTACTTTCCATCTGTCTTAATGGAGTAAGATCCAGAAAATCACCCAGAAATACAAAGTGATCGTATAAGACTTGTGGAAGTAAAGACATAAAGTCAATTTATATCAGTAACAAGGCAATATTAAACATGCAGCTGGATTGAGCATTGCTAAACTTGACAAACCAGATGTACTTCATACCAAAATCTTCAGAAATAAATCACAAATAGAAGTATTGATTGCATTGTCGATGACTGTGTTCTATTTTCCTGTACATTCTGCAGAGTCTGGAAGCTGGTGTAGATAAATGTACATTAGTAAACATGATCCAAGCACGATAGATGAATGGTAGGGATCCAAGCATCGACAAAGGGAAGAAGAGATGGTGTGGAGAACTGCTGACAACTTTACATTTGTCGGGAAACTGTTGGAATATATTATATAGGATGTGATATTGGATACTTAGACATTTACAGCAATATTGGAGACACTCAGTATGCATTTCCGAAAGGGAAATCATACTTGACAACCTTTGGAATTGTTTGAAGTTGATTCTTACAGCATAGATAATGGGGAAACAGTACAATTGGCATATTTTAGATTATCAGAAGGCTTTCTATAAGAACTCACACAGTGAGTTCGAAAATGCAATGATGTGAAGGGTATTTGGATGAATGTATGTAAATGGAAACTTAAAGTTTGGTTTGCCTTGCTTTAAGGGAGTCAGAATATAGATGTAAAGACATGTTGAAGCAGTTTCAGAGACTATTGGTGAGACTGTACCTGGAGTATTGAGAACAGTTTTGGTGACCGAATCTGAGAAAGAATACACTGACCCCAGAGGAAGTGTAAAGGACATTATCCAGATAAATCCCTCAGATAGCGAGATTGCGTGATGAGGAAACTCCGCCTGTGTTCTCTTGAGTTTCAAAGAATGAGAGTTGGGTCACTGTCAACTTTATAAAACTCACAAAACATACGACAAGTTGGAAATTAAGAGATGTTTATCAGGCTGTCTAATCCACATTCAAGGCAAATAATGGCAGGATAAGGAGAGACCATTGAAGACTGAAATAAGGAGGAAATTCTGCACTTGGAAGGTACTAACTAACACAGGGGCAAGGCAGGGCAAGATTACGGAGAATCCCCAGACAATCTATAAGTGTGTCAAGCGGAACAGAATAACCAGCAAATAGGTAGGCCTCATTAGTGACTTGCCAAGTTGCATCTAAATCAACTTTAGTAGTAGGAGAAAGAGGGGAGTGTAGAAGGCTGTTTGTGTGACTGGAGGCCAGTGTACCACAGGCATCAGCGCTGGGTCCCTTATTATTTGTTATTCGGAGGTGCTAGTGTTGGGCTGGGGTGGACAAATGTAAAAAAAGCATAACACCAGACTGTAGTCTAACAGATCTATCCGGCAGCACAAGCTTTCGAAACACTGCTTCTTCATCAATGTGCACAACCACGTGATATAACTGATGTTGAGAGATTTTTAACCTTATTATTTGTGGTTATCATAAATGATGCAGCTGTGAAAATGGATGAGGGGTGGGGTATGTAATAAATACATTTGTGTTTGATACAAAGATTGGCCGGGTGATTGGCAATGAGGAGGATGGCCTTATGTTACAGGGTGATACAGATGGAATGGTCAGATGGGTGGATCAATGGCAGATGGAATGTAACTCTGATAACTTTGAGTTGATACATTTTGGGAGAAGGAACCAGACAGGGGAGTACTCAATGAATGGCAGCACACTAGGAAGCTCAGAGGGTGCTTCTCCACATATCGCTGAATGCGATTGAACAGGTTAATACACAATTTGGGGAAGGATAGGGGAATATAAACATAGCCTTTATTCATCTCGGCATAGATTATAAGAACTATGCAGAACTTTGATGAGGGCAAGATGCAATTCTGTGGGTAGTTCTGGGAACAACATTACAGGAAGTATGTGATTGTACTGGAGGGGGTACAGAGAATATTCACCAGGATGTTGCCTGGGATGAAGCATATCAGCTATGGAGAGAGACTGGATAAGCTCAGGTTGTTTAGTTTGGAGGAGAGAAGGCTGAGAGGTCTGTGATTCAGAAGAATAGGATTACGAGGTACATGGACAGGGTTGATAGACAGCAGCTGTTGCTTTTAGTCAAAGGGCCCCACTTTTAAAGTGAAGGGTTTGCGGTTTAGTGAAGATTTGAGAATTGTTTTTCAACCAGAGGGTGTTGGGGTCTGGAATGCACTTCTTGAGAGTGCAGTTGTCATGGTAACCTCAACCCATTAGATACGACACGGCTGTGCACTTCAAATACTTTAATATTCACGGCGAAGGTCTTGTGTCGGAAAGTGGGCCTAATGTAGACCGTGCTGTATTTCTGGGAGTACAGAGACTTTGCTTTGTGATTGTATGGCTGTGGAAGGTCAATCATTGAGTAGCTTAAGCTAGTAATTGATGGGTTTCTGAAGAATATCTTAACACAGTTGATAAGAGAGAACTTGAAATATTTTCTGAAAATATGTCAAGGGCAAAATTAAGAGCAAAAAGGTGCAGATTTCTTACCGTCTGTTACCAGATAATTGAGAACAGGGAAATCGCAGAACGATGGAGCAAATACTTCAGTTATGTCTTCACAGAAGAAAATAAAACAAAAAAGAAAACTTCCTAGTAATACGAGGGAACTTTATTCTGGTGAGAAAAAGGGAATAGAATGAAATTAGCAGCTAAACAGTTTAGAGAAGTATTCGACTGAAATTAATGGGCATAGACAAAGTCAACAAGCGATTTATGAAATGGAAACCATATGTGAGAAAGTGGCTTTTAGTAAAATTATGTAGAAGGTATCAATGCCATGCGAATGGAATCTCAAAAAGAGTTTTGATAAAGCCCAAGCCTATTCTGCAAATTCGAATCCTGTGGAACTCAGACTAATATATGGTCATAGATTTAGAATGGGAGAGTTGGCAGGAAACAGTGAGTAGGAATTAAACAATGTTTTTTTTTAATGGAAGGCTGGGAGGATATAGAAAGGATCGTGGCTTGGGCTCCAGCTATTCCCAATACACATCATATCTTGGGTGTGGAGCGCAACTGCAATATTCCCAAGTCTGCTGACAGCACGAAACGATGTCAGCCTGTGAGTGGATGAGGAGGATGTAAAAAAGTTCCAAGGTGATTGTGACAAGTGGAGTAACTGGTCAAATACGTGGCAGATGGAGAGTAATGAAGGAGATGAAATGTTGTGTACTTTGATGGGAACAATAGAATGGCAGCCTCTCATTTGAAAAATGAGTGTTTGAAAAATGTTGCACTATAAATGAACTTAAGCTGCATTTTTGTTTATTTCTGCGTAGCCCTCCGAGTCCATGTAGGGCAGTGAGTTCTGAAGCCAGAAGTCAATACTGGGAATGGCATTGGCACGCTGACAATTGTATATAGGCCCAGCAAGTGGAGAACTGTAACTTTGAAAGGAATCTGGATCTCCCTGTAGACCAGTCACTGCAAGCAATATTGCAGGAGCAGAAAGCAGGAAGGAAGATAAATGCTGTAGTCACTTTCATTTCAGGGGGATTTGAGTACAGGAGTAAGTGTATCCTATGCAGTTGTACAGGGCCTTGGTGAAACCCCATCTCGAACATTGTGCAGTATTGTGTGCAGTTTTGGTCTGTTTTCCTAACAGAGGACAAACCTGACATTGAGGGAGAGCAGTAAAGGATGACCAGTGTGATCGCTGGGATGACAGACTTGTTGTGGGAGCAGAGTTTGGAGCGACTTGACCTGTATTCCATGGGGTTTAGGAAAATGAGTGGAAATCTCAGTGAAATATATAACACTCTGACAGGGCGAGACAGAATAAAAGCAGGGATGGTAATTCCCCTCTAAAACAAGGGTCCACAATATTAGGTAGAGACAGGCCACTTTGCGTTGAGATGAGAATAAATGCCTGCACTCGGAGAGTGGCGAACCAGGGGTACTCTCTCCCAGATCAGGCTGTGGAAATCAAGGGCCTGAATATAAATAAGGATTTCTGGAAACCAAAGGATAGGGAGAGAGTAGGAGTATGGTGTGAAGATAGAAGAATCGGCTATTATTCCAAGTTGTTCTCTAATAACGCAGAAACAGTTCCTTTGCAACACTGTGTTGTAGAAAATCGTGCAATATTAATAATGGTGTCTATGGATAAAAGAGGGTAAGTGCCAAACCCTGAAAAATATCAGTAAAAACCAAAAATTAAATTTGGTCTAACCCACACTCGGACAGTTTAAATAAATCTTTAAATTACATGTTGTAATGGAACAGGGCTGTAAATGTAACGCTTTCACGCGACAGTCACTCACTAGAGCACTGTACCTTTCACCACAAGCTTCATCAGAAAGTGCGCGGGGGCTGACTGACCACGTGATGCCGATGGGGAATTCCAGTTCTCCCCAAGATTCTCGCCACAGTTTGAAATAAAGTTGTTTCTAAATATAAACTACAATTCCCAGTTTCAGGCTCAGTTTCAAGGCCTGCAGATCCGATTGCATTCCCGTTTTAGCTGAACACATTGATTGTACCTTTTGTAGACAGAGGGATCTTGAGGCAAGGTTTGCTGTTCAGCTGGTGTCTGGCAAGGAATCGCATCACAGTGAACACGAGTTCACTTTATAGAAAAAGGTTCATTAATTGCATTGCAGCCAAGTTGTATTTAATCAACACGTGTTATCGGTGAACCGCCTGTACCTAGAATGGAGGGGCAAAACTGATGGGCTGAATGGACTACAGCAGTTCTCATTTTATGGTTCACAACGTTTAAACATATTAAGGGTTATGAATATTGTATATGGAAAACTGCATTGAGGAGATGTTCGGCCATTAACTAGAATAGGGAAAGCTCAATGAGTTGTATGATATAT
This sequence comes from Chiloscyllium punctatum, assembly GCF_047496795.1. NCBI lineage: Eukaryota > Metazoa > Chordata > Chondrichthyes > Orectolobiformes > Hemiscylliidae > Chiloscyllium > Chiloscyllium punctatum. The sequence goes on from NC_092766.1 coordinate 41,935,820, forward strand.
TCCTTTCCCGATGCTTCTGTGCAGTGTGTGGGAAAGCTCTGTAAATGTTGTCACAAGCTCTCAGCTGTTAGGAAGGAGGTTTCTGCAGGGTCGACAGGATTGTGTTTCCCGTTCCCTTTTCTGATAACGAGGCTGGTGCCGGGTGTTCTCTCCGGGTTTATCCTTTAAAACCTCGCAGCAGTTTGATACAATTGAGTGCCTTGCTTGACCGTTTCAGAGACCATTGAAGAATTTATAACATGTCTGTGTGTCTGGAGTCACTTTTAGGTCAGACCAGGAAAGCACGGGAGATTCACTTCCTGAACGTATACTGGGGAAGGAGATCATCGTCTATAATCGACATTGAACAAATGATCACTGTTACTTACACCAGGTATTAGATCTCGATATTTTATTAATTGTTTTAAACTTGCACCAGTTGCCAGAGAATTATCCTGGTCTGGATTGGCAATCCAATGACAATTCCACAACAGCACCATCTCCACATGGGGGCCTATCGTAAAACCACACTGAACCGATTATTTATGTGCTGTGTGACAGCTCTATCAAAAATAACCCCCAACCAATTTGACTACCGTGATGGGACTGAGGGCGTGGTAATTGGTCCGATTGTAATTATTCCCTTCTTAGGGGATGGGACATAGTTGAGTAATTACCCACATTAGGAGAAAGTGAGGACTGCAGTTGCTAATTACCCACATTGACAGGGAGATGTTAGAGTTGGAGCTGGAATGAAACAGCTTCCTCAGGTACACGTCTTGTTGTGTAGCAAAAGTCCTCAGTCCTATTGCAGGAATGGTGTCAGGGCCAAATGCCTTTGTCGTATCTACAGTGTCCAGCTGTTGCTTCATGTCACGTGCAGTGAATTGAATTGGTTGAAGACGGGAATCTGTGATTCTGAGGGCATCATAGTGAGGGTGAGGTGGGTAATCGACTCAACACTTCTGGCTGAGGATGGTGCAGATACTGTATCGTCTACATGGATGCACAGGGCTGTTCTATCATTTAGGATGGGGATATTTGTGGAGTCCTCTCCTCCAGTAAGTTGTTTAATGGTTCATCGACTTTTATCCATGGATTTGACAGGACGACAGAGCTTAGATCTGATTTGTTAGTCTTGGGCTCATTTCTCTGTCTGTATCAGATGTTAGTCCTGCTGTTCACAGTGTAACCAGTCAAGTGCGGTAGCTTTAATAGATTGTCATCAGGTTTAGGTGCACGTGATTCCGACCCGACCATGTTCACCCACACTCGTGACTGACCCATGGATCGGCTTGATGGAAATGGTAGACGGATGGACTATCCTGAGGAAAAAAGTTACAGATTGTCATTGAAATCTACAGCATCAGATGATAACCCAGTTTTAGCTGTAATATCTACAATTCAATACTACTGACTGGCCCCAGTTCACACTGAGACCCAGTCACCCATCACCCCCACTCAGTGAACTACTCTGGTTTCTGATGCGGAAATACTTCCATTTTCATATTCTCATTCTGCTGGAAGTTTTTCCTTGTGTGATGCCTCCAATTTATTACATAAACTATATCCATTTAAGGTACTAATCTGAATCTTTTTCTTTCAGTAATGCCATCTTCTGTATTTAAAATGAATGTGTTTCCTTCTGTTTTTCTCCCTGACCATGATTCAGAGCTCTGCAGTATCAGTGATGCCAGCCTTATGCAGTTTCAGAGTCAAGGAACTTGTCACCATGCGTTACTGTTCAGTTCCCAGTGTACGGCGCTCCATGTTGGACAGGGTGTTTGGGCATCTTTGACAATATGTCGTTGGAAATTGTTCAACAAACAGAAATTGCTGAAGAAATGTCTAAAGATGTTGCAGAATTTTCTGGAGTGAATGCAGAGCTAAACTTCCAGTTCCAGTGAACCTTCTATGAAGCTTTTTGTATTTTTATTTCCAGTATCCATAGTCATTTGTTTAATTGAAAACTTGTTCTGTTCCTATTCATTTCTGGAGAAACTCAGCAGGTCTGTCAACATCTGCAGAGAAAGAGAAACAGAGTTAGCGTTTCCAGTCCAGTGTGACAATTCTTCAAAACTGAATACAATTGCAAAATGGTATTTTTATCCCTTGCCAGAAGTGGAGGATGGGTGGCAGGAAAAAGAGGGTGTGGCAAAAGATAAATGGACTTTTAGCAGTGGGGAATGAGAAGATTCTGTATAACGGGTCGAAATTAAGGTTTACTGGGGGAAAGGGGTTCTCTTTATTGAATGCAAGATAAAGAAGACACAACCAGACAAAGTCATTCGGAGGCCAGGAGGGAGAATGTTGACCATGTGGTAATATATACATCTGGCCACAGATACGTTTTCTCTGTCGTGATCATTACCCCCTTTAGACAAAGGAATTCAGGTGCTTGACTTCTTATTGGCACTAGTAAGCGTTTCATGCTGCCTTAGTATTGTAATATGGAGAAAAACAAATCACAGTATGACGTTTGGGCTGAGTGTTGGTTACCTGTCATTTTTAATATTGTTTAATTTTGCAGTGCTTCTCTTTAAACACTTGTTCTTGAAGTTAGTATCAGATGGAGTGGAGGATGTTGAGGGGTGACATTATAGAAACATATAAAATCATGAGAGGTATGGATAGGGTGAATAGCCAAGGTCTTTTCCACAGGATAAGGGAATCCAAACATAGAGGGAATAGGTTAAAGGTGAAAGAGGGTAGATTTAAAAGGGATGAAGGGTCAGCGTTTTTACACAGAGGGCGGTGTGGGTATGGAATGAGCTTCCAGAGGAAGAGTGGGAGATGCAAGGACATCGACAACATTTAAAATGCATTTGGACAAACATATGAATGGGAAACATTTAGAGGAATATGGAGCAAATGGAAGTAGATGGGACTAGTATAGTTTGGAAGATCTGCTCAGCATGGACATTTAGAAAAGCTTCTCGCAGAGCCAGGGTGGTTTAGTGAAAGGGAAATGATATTTTGCCCTGTAAAATCAAACAAAGTATATCTGGAAATGCCTGTAAATGTAACAAGCGGACTTGATAAAGGGGATATGGTGGACACGAGGCTTTCCAGAGATTTTCCACAAGGTATTACAAAACAAAAGTTCTTACACAAAACAGAAGCTCTAGGATACTGTATTAACGTGGGATGATGATTGTTTAACACAGAAATCGGAGAGTGAAGATTAATGGATCTTTATGATAAAGGTGTATCTGCTGGAGTACCACAAATATCAGTCTGATGGCATCAGTTATTTGCAATCTAAGCTGACAGCCTGAAGGAGGGTGCTGAGTGAATTTTACATCCGAGTTTGAGGATGACACTGAGAATCAAAAGGCAGGCTGTTATTAATGGAGAGGACTTCCAAAAAAGGAACAGTAAAGGCATTGGAGTCTTCCTGTGTATGAAACATAAAGTCAGCTCGATGATGCAGCAAGGAACTCGGTTGGTACATTGGGTGGTTTCCTGGGAAGAAAGGGTTGTGTTATAGAGAATCTCTAAGATGGTGAGGCGATAATTCATTGGGGTTTAAATAAATGAGGAGTGATACTGCTCAAACAAAGAAGACACAGAAGGGGTTGGAGAAGGTAGATGTTGAGAAGTTGTTTCCTTTGTTGGGCAAAGTGTCAAACTCGAGGATATAGATAACGAATAAGGAACATCGATTTCAATCTGAGATGCAGAGTAATGTCTTCTCACCGAAGGTAGTGAATGTCTGGAATTCCCTAACCCAGAGAGGTGTGGAAGGATACAAGGAGTCGGCAAGAAAGTGGAGTTGAGCCCTGGAGTAGATCAGCCATGTTCTTATTAAATGACAGGGTTAGCTTGAGGGGCAGATTGACCTACTCCTGTTCCTATTTATTAATTTCACATGTTATGCTTTTGGAAAGTAACCGGATATTTTGCTGGAAATTGTGTTGTACAATATTGCATTCAGGGAAAACAGAGGATTTGTTGTTTTAACCCTAGGTGGGGTATGTAGCTGTATTCCTAGCGTATCTGGGTCTGCAATATGACCCACATCTGGAGCAGAAGTTACAAAGAGGGGAAGCCTGGAAACAGGGATTGGGGGTTGGGGTGGTGGTCACTTCCTGATCCAGTCTGGATTTTCCAAGTACATTTCCAAAACTCCACCTAACCATCGGAGTGGCTTCGATCGGCCCCTGTTTAGCATGTCCGAGGGCTGATTGGAACATCAGAACATAGGGCTGAGGGACACAAGTGGGCCATTCGGCCCTTTGACACTACTCCACTCATAAATAAGGTCATGGCTCATCTCATTGTGATCCCAGCTGTACTTTTCTTTCCATGCACAATTATCCCTGATTCACCAGTCTATGGATAATCAGACAAAGCCAGCTTAGATGTAATTTAAAGATCCAGCCAACCCAAACTTCTGGGTAAGAGAATTCCCACTTGACTGAAATCCTACTTTGTGTATTTCTCCTAATTCCTGCTCTGACGGAGGTTGGAGGGTATCACTGTTTCCTTTTCTCGTCCCATTCCTCCACTGCTGACACCAAATTTTAAATGTAACCAGGTTGGTGATATGGCCTTGATAAAGTTCTCAGACTGAGTCGGGTTCAGTGACAGGAACAAGTCAGGAAGATTTCTTTAGTCAGCCACAAGTAACTAATATAACTAACGAATGTGCATGGTGGATCTGTGGTTAGCACTGCTACCTCCCATCACCAAGTAGCTGCGTTCAATTCCAACCTCGGGCAACCCTCGATGTGGGTTTTGAACATTCTCCCCATGTCTATGTGGGTTTCCTCCCAGTGTCCAAAGGTATCCAGCTTAGAGCGGATTGGCAATGCTAAATTGCCCATAGTGCCCAGGGATGTGTTGGTTAGATCGGTTAGTCATGGGAAATGCAGGGTTAAATGGATAGAGTAGGAGGGCAGGTCCGGGGTGGGGGGAGGATACTGTTACGAGGGTCAATGTGAACTTGATGGACGGAATGTCCTGCTTCCACAATGTCGAGATTCTATAAAAACAACAAGAAGTTTTAATATACAAACACCCAGTGGGTGTCTATTTAAACGCTCTCCTCTAGGTTTTGTATGTTTCAATAAGATCACCTCTCATTCCAAGAGTAACCTGTGAAATCCTTCATAATATAAGACCCTCATTCCTGGAATACATGAAGTGAAATATCTATGAACTGCTTCCAATTTGATTATATCCTTTCTCAGGTAAGGAGACAAAAATAATCTCATACACAGATGAAGTTATTTTTTGTTTTCTCAGTGGTGAGAGTATTTGGAAATTTCTTCCCTGCAGAGCATTGGAGGCAGAGATATTGAATATGTTTGAGGCACAGACAGAAGGTTCATAAAGAATAACGGAGTCAAGGATTATCGAGGAATGGTAGGAATGTACAGTGTTGGGGAAATGCTGACAGTGGTAAAAAAAATCACACTGCTCCAGCACATCCAGGAATTAAATGCAAAATGAAATGATAATATCGATAAAATGTTCAGGGGAAATTCAAGTTGGTGGCGATCTGGAAGGTCTGCTTTGTTGGGCTCTGCATCACAGCACGGGCAAAGTGGTTCCCTCACCCACTCCATCCCAGCCATTTACTTAAAATGCTTAGTTTTGGAAAGTTTTGACATTTGGCAGTTGTAGTAGTTTTAGTTTGTGTAGTTTTTAAGCTCTATGAGACATTGTTTATTAATGATCAGTAATTCGAGTTCTTTGTCTCTCGAGTTCAAATGTTGCTACAGTGTGTTCTGGGTAATAATGTGCTTAAATGGTGCACCTGGAGCATTAAGGGGAGCCATTAGCCAGAAAAGAGGAACAATTTACTTTTTTGTCTTAAAAAGAGAGGGAGGATGTTGTCTTATTGCAGGAGATGCACCTTGATAATAAAGAATATTTGACTTCCCAGCAGGTCGCGTTTGATCGGGTTTATTTCTCCTTTTTTAGTATTGCGAGTTGGGGAGAAGCCGTAATGGATAAAAAGAATCTTCCATTTAACCTAATAGATTGTATTTGATACTCACGGGAGGCTCATAATCCCCAAAGCCTTGAACTATGGTAAATAATGCAGTATTTTGAATGTTTATTGCACCCCCTGCCAACCACCACTCCGCCCCCCCCACGACGCACCCTCTTAAAATCCTGGTAGATGCATTTTCCAAATTCAGTTATCTTGCATCATGGCACATTAATGTTGAAGATTTCAACTGTCTTATGGACCCCACGGTGGACAGAATGTCCGAAGGTGCCCCAATACCCTCGTTGTAATGTAAGCAATTAGTGGATTTGTGTGCAGAAAGAGAGCTGGTGGATATCTGGAGGCAGATCCACATCACAAGTAAGGATTTTATTTTCTTCTTTAACCGGCATAAATGCCACACGCGGGTTGATATCTTCCCCATCCCTGCAACAATCTTAGATTCGGTGGCATCCTGCACAATTAGGAATATTACCATTTCTGACCATGAAGCAGTGCACTTATTGATTAAGATTAAGGGCAATATAACAGCTTCGAGACACTAGCGAATCAATCTCTTTCGTATTAAGACTAGTTGGTTAATTGAGTATTTAGATTAGATTACTTACAGTGTAGAAACAGGCCCTTCGGCCCAACAAGTCCACACCGACCCGCCGAAGAGCAACCCACACAGACCCATTCGCTGACATTTACCCCTTCACCTAACACTACAGGCAATTTAGGATAGCCAATTCACCTGACCTGCACATGTTTGGACTGTGGGAGGAAACCGGAGCACCCGGAGAAAACCCACGCAGACACAGGGGTAATGTGTAAACTCCACACAAACTGTCACCTAAGGCAGGAATTGAACTGGGGTCTCTGGCGCTGTGAGGCAGCAGTGCTAACCACTATGCCACCGTGCCACCCACTGCAATGAACTCAGATCTTTCTTAGTCATTAATTCAGATTTAACCAGTAAAACCATCCATTCGATGGGAAATTGCTAAGGCTTCTGCCGAGGGAATAATTAATCCGTAGGATGTCGCAGAAGGGGGAGCAGGAACGCTGGTTTGAGGCAGAGCTGAGGCCAGCCAAGAGGGCATACTGTGATAGACTCTCACAATGCTTCAGTCTACAGTGAATTCCATGCTCACACAGACAGCCAGGAAGGTACTTACTTTTGCAAAACAAAGGCTGTTTGAACATGGTGATAAGCCAGGCAGGTATTTATTCTATCTTGCCAGGAAAACGAACGTCCCTCTTAAGCCATTACCTCAATTAGGGAAGGTACTGGGATCCTTACTTCAATTCCAAAAAGATTAATGCCTCCTGTCCGAGATTTTTCACCAAATTATTTCAGCCTGAACATTTTGAGAATAGATGGATTAAGATGGAATCATTTTTCAAGAACCTGGGTCTTCCAGGAGCAACTCCTGAATAGGTGTTGTGGCTTAATGCACCATTGTCAGCGCAGGAGGGTGTGAAGCAACTTCAGAATGTAAAGGTACACGTTCCTGACGGATTTCCGAGTGAATTTTATAAATAAATTTATAAACCTATTTTCAGGGCTGATGTTTAACATGTTCTGTCACTCATACAGTCACGAACCCCTCCCACATCCTTAAGATAGGGTCATATCTCTCTGATGCTGAAGAAATGAAGACCCCGGAGGATTGTGCTTCTTACACACCAATCTCACTTTGAAATGTTGGTTTCAAAATCCAGTCAGAAACCCGTGCATTAAGGCTGGAAACTTTGCTGCCTTCCATTACCAAAGAGGACTAAACAGGCTTTATAAAGGGCGGCAGATTTTCCTACAATGTTAAGTGGTTACTCAATATGATCCAAGAGGGTCAACATCAATCTGTCCAGGGATTATTGATCTCTTTAGAGGAGAGAAGGCATTTGATTGGGTTCAGTGGCCGGATCTTTTCTGTACATTAGAATGGTTTGGGTCTCCAAAAATTTTTTATCAAGTAGGTGAGGGTCCTTTACCGTGATCCTCTGGCTACAGTTCTCACTAATGGTGTGGCCACCAGTAATATTCATATTTCTCCAGGCAGCCGACAAGATTGACACCTTTCACCATTGTTCTTTACGTTTTGGATTGAGCCACTGGCAGAGGCCATCCGTAGGATGTCAACATATCTGCCACAGAGGTGGGATAGAAGTCACGAAAGATTACATTGTATGCAGATGAGGGTCTTATGTTTTTTGTCAAATCCCGCAATTTTGGTAGGTCATGTGATGCAATGCATTAACTCGCTTGTTGCCTTTCCGGGCAATAAATTAATTTTACAAAGTTGGAGGCCATGCCTATGGGAGGTCTTAGGGAAATACCTGATACTGAGGCTAAATCCTGGTTTCCTTTTAAATGGTCACTGGGGTGGTTTCCCTATTTCAGTATATTCATTACATCTCTCTTTGATCATTTATTTAACGTGACCTATGTCCATTTGTTGGACAAAATTAAACAAGACCTTCAAAGATGGGATGCATTTCCAAAATCCTGGCTAGGTCGGATGGCTGTTATTAAAATGAATGTTCTTCCTCATTTCCTACACCCAGTGTGAATGCTTTTTTTTATGTTTCCCAGACAAATGAGGCATGTGGGCTGCACTGTGGCACAGTGGTTAGCACTCCTGCCTCATACTGCCAGTGACCCGGTTCACTTCCCACCTCAGGCGACTGGCTGCGTGGAGTTTGCACATTCTCCCCGTGTCTGCGTGGGCTTTCTCTGGGTGCTCCGGTTTCCTCCCACAGTAGAAAAATGTGCAGGTTAGGTGAATTGGCCACGCTAAATTGCCCATAGTGTTAGGTGAAGGGGTAAATGTAGGGGAATGGGTGTGGGTGGTTAGTGCTTCGGCGGGTTGGTGTGGACTTGTTGGGCCGAAGGGCCTGTTTCCACACTGTAAGGAATCTAATCAAAGTTTTTGTTTTGAAAAAAAATGGCTGGTTTAACTCTTTTATTTGGCACCATAAGCGATTCTTTATCAAGCTAACAAAATTGCAACTGCCCCAAAGATTGTGGGGAGTAGATCTCCTTCGATTAATAGCAATCAATTAAGTTTTTTTCAACGTATTTGAGTGCGTGGACCGCTGTGGTCTTGGCGTCAATATGGCTAGACATTGAGCCCTCTCAGACAAAGTGAACCCTTTTAGTCTGTCGTTCTGAGATAAATTGACAACGTTTATGGAGTATTGTCAGAAACTGATGATGATCGATACTGTTAAAGCATGAATGACAATCCTTTAGATTGAGCACAATACAGCCAAATCCATGTTAATTAATCCCTATAATTGGTATGCCAGGTTGTCAACCAGGGATAATGGATTCCAGGTGTAAACTGTGGGCAGCGAGGGGGATACCTTGTTTGGGTGATTTAGAATTAGTAGAAGCCCTGCAGTGTGGAATCAGGTCCTTGGGCCCAGCAAGTCCACTTCGACCCTCTGAAGAGTGACCCACTCAGACCCATTCCCCTACCATGCGATATTTACCCTGGTTAATGCCCCAACTTACAGATCCTGGAACACTATGAGCGATTTAGCAATGACCAATTCATCTAACCTGCACATCTGCGTGACTTTGGGAGGAAACCTACGCAGACACAGTTGAGAATATACTAACTCCGCACAGCAGGTGAGTCAGCAGTGCAAACCATTGAGCCACCATGTCTTACTTGAGAGAGAAACAATTATATCATTTGGTCAAATAATTCGTAAGTATGGTCTACCTAGTAGAGACTCCTTCTATTTTTTTTCCAAATTAGAGATTTGATTAAAAAATTACTTTGAACAGACACTTATAGATCCGATACAGAGAAGTGGGTTCTTACTGCAAAGAATACGCTCTCTGTTCGTACCCTTTAACATTAGTTGGATAGTGTCCGCTCAGACAAGACTGTGCAGCTTCGTGACGTCTGTTCGAGAGAGTTGGGGGTTTAGATCTCTTCGGAGACATGGGAGGATATTTGTGAAAATGCTCTAAGGATTTTGATCTGAAATAGGACCCATTCCATGCAGTTGCAAATTTTTCACATGGTCTATCTGACCCCAGATTTTCCCTCAAAATTCAAAGTGGGATTATCTTCAGCGTGTCCTAAATGCAGAATGACTACAGACACTCTTACTCATTGCATGTGGTCCTGCTGCAGGGTTCATATATAATGGAGCACTGCATTAGTTGTGCTAGAGTGGGTCTTGGGGACCGAATTGGAGGTGAACCTGGTTTCTCTTTTCCTGGGCCTGCCCAGAGTTCTGACACAGATGCACATGGGAAAAAAAAATATCATGGCTTTCTGGGCTAGGGAAAATATTATGTTGTGCTGTATGTCTGAAAACTCCCCGGATCTGTTGGGACGTTGTAAACTCATCATGGAAAATATCCCTTTGGACTTTCACACCAGCATGGTGCAACAAAAAAACAGAGATTAATATAAGTCATAGAGTCATAGAATCATAGAGATGTACAGCATGGAAACAGACCCTTTGATCCAACGCGACCATGCTGGCCAGATATCCCAAACCAATCTAAACCCACCTGCCAGCACCCGGCCCATATCCCTCCAAACTCTCCTTATTCATTTACCCATCCAAATGCCTCTAAAATGTTACACTTGCATCAGCCTCCCCGACATCACCTGGCAGTTCATTCCATACATGTACCATTCTCTGTATGAAATAGTTGCCCTGAAGTTCTCTATTATATCTTTCCCCTCGCACCCTAAACTTATAGCCTCTCGTTCTGACTCCCCGATCCCTGGGAAAAGACTTTACCTATTGACCCTATCCATGCCCCTCATAACTTTGTAAAACTCTATAATGTCACCCCTCAGCCTCCGACGCTCCAGGAAAAACAGCCCCAGTCTGTTCAGCCTCTCTCTATAGCTCAAATCCTCCAACGCTGGCAACATCCTTGAAATCTTTTCTGAACCATTTCAAGTTTCACAACATCGTTCCGATAGGAAGGAGACCAGAATTGCACGCCCTATTCCAACACTAGCTGAACTGTCCTGTACAGACGCAACATGATCTTACAACTCCTGTACTCTAAACTCTGACCAATAAAGGAAACGCCTTCTTCACTATCCTATCTACCTGCAACTCCCCTTTCAAGGAGCTTTGAACCTGCACTCCAAGGTCTCTTTGTTCAGCAACACTCCCTGCAACCTTACCATTAAGTGTAAAAGTCCTGCTAAGATTTCTTTCCCAAAATGCAGCACCTCGCATTTATCTGAATCAAACTTCATCTGCCACTTCTCAGCCCATTGGCCATTTGGTCAATCTGAGGTGACCCTCTCCACTCTCCACTACACCTCCAATTTTGGTGTCATCTACAAACTTACTAATTGTACCTCTTATGCTTGCATCCAAATCATTTATGTCAATGACAAAATATAGTGAATCCTGCACCGATCCTTGTGGCACTGAACTTGTCACAGGCCTCCAGTCTGAAAAACAACCCTTCACCACCACCCTATGTTTTCTACCTTTAAGCCAGTCCTGTATCCAAATGGCTAGTTCTACTTGTATTCCATGAGATCTAACCATGCCATTCAGTCTCCCATGGGGAACCTCATCAAAACCCTTACTGAAGTCCATATAGATCACATCTACCCCTCTTCCCTCCTCAATCCTCTTTGTTACTTCCTCAAGAAACTAAATCAAGTTTGTGAGACATGATTTCTCACGCACAAAGCCATGTTGACTATCCCTAATCAGTCCTTGCCTTTCCAAATACAAGCACATCCTGGCCCTCACGATTCCCTCAACTTGCCCATCACCAACGTCAGGCTCACGGCTCTATAGTTCCCTGGCTTGTACTTAACAGCCTTCTTATACAATAGCACAGCGTTAGCCAACCTCCAGTCTTCTGGCACCTCACCTGTGATTATCCATAGTACAAATACCTCAGCAAGACGCCCAGCAATCACTTCTCTAGCTTCCCACAGAGTTCTGGGGTCACCTGATCAGGTCCTGGGGATTTATCCACATTTACCCGCTTCAAGACATCCAGCACTTCCTCGTCTGCAAAATCGACATTTTGCAAGGTGTCACCATTTATTTCACTACAATTTATATCTTCCATATCATTTTCCACAGTAAATACTGATGCACAATACTCGTTTAGTATTTCCCCCATACTTCATGTCCTAGGAAGAATATTCTGTTGTTTTGGATGTCTTAAAACCCTATTGGGTCTATTGGGTCGTTGTAAGCTCGTCATGGAGAATATCCCTTTGGACGTTCTCATTAGTATGATGCACCGAAAAGCAGAGATTTATGTAAGATATGGCAACCCTTTCTGGATTACCGCGATGGAGGCTTATTTGCCACTCTAAAAAGGACTATTATATAGCCATGACGATTTTGTCTAATGAATCACATCTTAGGAACTATGAACGTATGAATGTGTATCAGTTGATGCTCTCAAAGAACGAGAGCTATCACTTTGTTATTATTTCTTTATTATTTATTGTTTATTTTTGTTTTTCTTCTGTCCGTTTAGAGACTTTAACTTATTTTGTATATACATGCACATGGGTGTAATTTTGTTCAGTTATTTGAGTTGTTTTGTTATTGGTTTAATATAATAATAAAATATCTTTTCCAATAAAAAAATTGCTAAAAATTCAAATGCTAATATGAATAGATTAGAGTCCCAAATAACTCTCATTAGAGAGACCACTCGTGGTGGTTTACGTTGAAGGTCACCACACGGGTGATAGGGTAAGGTTGAGAGAGGATCCCCTTCATGATAACCTCTGAGGAATTGACCCTGCGCTGGTGGCCTCCCTCTGCATCACAAACCAATCATCCAACCAACTGAGTGGGAGACTGTGTAACTGCTACACACAGAATCAGCCGCAGAAAAAGGGCAAGAGAAATTTTAATGACAAGGAAAAAGGTGTATTTGAGACAAAAATGTTCTCTGCTAGAAATTGTATTTTATAATGAGACAAGTGTTTGGAAGATGTCTTTGGCTGAATACAATAAGGTGAGACAAGTGAAATAACCAGAATGACTAATTGTGATTGGATATCGATAACCATAAAATAAGTCCATGTTTTTGATTGGTTTTGGAAAGCTTGCTGACTGTTGCATGAATTTATAAATCAGATGAAATATATTGAAAGGAGAGTCCATCCCCATGAGAAATGCCTTCTGAACACATGCTAGAAGAATCCCGGGGTATGAAGTGTCTGAGAATCGTCTGCTCGGTAACAGGAACCTGGGGGTTGAATGACTGGAAGTTCCTGTAACATGGAGCTGAGAAAACCATCACATCACCCCCAAACGTATTGAATGTTGGAGCATATTTGAAGTCATGAATGGCCTCATGATGGATTTTAATTGTGTGTGATTTGAAAAACGTACATCTCTACTCCATCCTCTTACGTGTTACACACTGGGGCACAGCCGTTTTCCTGAAACTGGGAATAAGTTGGAACAATACCTGGAAAATTCCATAATTGGCATTCCCAGGAATATTCTATAACTATGTGGGTGGCATTAGAAAGGCAAGAGAGAAAGAGAGGGAAGGTGCTGTATGCAGTATTGAGAGTGGTGGAGCATGAGCCTTGTTCAGGGGTCGGTGCTACAACAGACATACAGTGAGTGTGAGGGAGCAGAGAGAACACGGTGACCCTTAACCCTCCAGAGTGGGGAAGGTTATTGATGCTTGTCCTGTATTGCTGGACATTTCTTCAGACCGTAGATACTGCACTGAGCTGGGTGGTGACAGCAGACCATGCTCGGTGGGTCTGGTAGTGTGGCCCCCTCTGGGAAGAGAATGGTCCCCTTTTGTACTTGCCCATCCACCAGGACATCCATGTTACTGTCGACAAACCGTGGTGTAATTTCCCCTTCGCTGCCATGTTTGGGGAAAATGTGCAGGGCAGCTCCAAACTGAGAAAGCGCAGCCGTGTGCCCATCGGCCTTTTCAAGATGGCACCAGTGTCAGGGATCACAGAATATCCAGGGGCATCCAGGCGATTGTGAGTACCTCCAGTCATGATGGGTGGCAGAATCGGGGTGGCATTGTATGAGAGGGACACTATGGAGTGGGGTGTCTAGTTAATGAGATGAGTTTGGTAAGATAGCACCAGGAAACTAGCTCGGCCTCGTGCAGACAACCCCTCTGTCACACCTAATTTAAATGTCACTGCGACGGTTTTTTGTTAGATTCAGCCCAGTGAGGTGAAGACTCCTCTGTCCTCACTCCCAGTTACAAAGCTGCAGAACAAATGCTCATCCAAAACTCTCCATCGCCTGAACTCACAGCAATATCCCTTTCACCCATAATTCTTCGAAATACAGACCCGTGTTGCATGATACTATCAAAATGTCTTCATTCTGAAACCTGTGAACATATCCTTCCATGATATTTTATCTCAGTCTCCCCCCCACGCATCCTATCTCCACCCCAAAACACACTCATTTACAGTCATGTTGCACGAGACTGCCAATATGACTGGTCATTTGGCCCAGCTGGTCCATGGCAACCAAAATGTCCTTCCAGACCCACCCTATTTCCCTGCCCTTGTTCTGTATCCCTCTAATCCTTTCCTATCTGTGTATTTGTCCAAATGCCTTTTCAATGTTGTTATTGTACCCACCTCAATCACTCCCACTGACAGCTCAGTCCATATGTGTACTACACTCTGTGTAAAAATGTTGCCCCTCAGGTTCCTTTTTATATTTTTTATCCTTTCCAAACATTAATGGATGTCCTCTAGTCATCGATTCACCAAACTTGAGAAAGAAGTTTGAAGTATTCACCCCATGCATGCCTCTCATGATTTTATAAGGGCTACACTTCTATAAGAACCCCCTCAGTTTCCTAAGCTGTAAAGAAATAAGTTCTAACCTCTCCAACCTCTGCCAATAACTTAGAGCTTATAGCCCAGGAAACATCACTGGAAATTTGTTCTGCATACTTTCTAGTTCAATAATATCCTTTCTAGAGCAAGATGAACAAAACTGAACACAATACTCCAACTGCAGCCTTACCAACATCCTGTACAATTGCAGCATAACGTCCCAACTTCTATACTCAATGCGTTGATGAAGGCCAATGTGGCAATAGCCTTCTTCACTGTCCTGTGTATCTGTGACTCAAATTTCAGACAACCGTGCACCTGATCTCCAACGACCTTTTATTCCACTACACTCCTTAAGGCACTATCATTCGTCATTAAACTCCTACCTGGAATTGACTTTCCAAAATGCAAGACGTCACACTTATCTAAATTAAACTCCATTTGCTATTTCTCAGTACACTTCCCCAGCTGATCAAGGTACTGCTGCAATTTCTGATAACGTTCCTCACTGTAAATGATGTCTCCTAATTTAGTGTCATCTGCAAACCTACTAACGTTGCGTTGTGCACTCTGGTCCAAATCATTGATGTAGATAACAAACAGCAATGGGCCCAGGACCGACCACTAAGGCACTCCACTAGTTACAGGCCTCCAGTCTGGCAAGCATACCTCCACCAACGCCATTTGTTTCAGAACATTAAGCCAATAGTGTCGCCAATTTGCCGGTTTACATTGGAGTCCATGCGATCTAACCTTCTAGAGCGGCCTACCATGTGGAACCTTATCAAAGGCCTTACTGAAATCCATATAGACTATGTCCACCATCTTTCCTCATCAACCTTCCAGGTCACTTCCTCAAAAATCTCTAGCAAACTTTGTCAGGCATTATCTGCCATGCACAAAGCTATGCTGACTGCTCCAAGTTAAACTCTGTCTTCCCAAATACATCCATATCTTATATCTCCAAACCTTCTCAAGCGGTTTACCGAATACAGATGTGAAGGTTACTGGTCTATATTTCCCAGGCTTTTCTTTGCAGCCCTTCTGAATAAGGGCACTACATTTGCTACTGCCCAGTCTTCCGGGACCTTGCACCTGAACTACCTTCTCTTGCCTTGTGCAGTGCTCTTAGATATATCTGATCAGGACCAAGAGATTTATCTGACTTTATGCATTCTAATATGTCCAACAACACCTCTACTGTGATATTGACTGTACCAAGATATCGCAACTAACCTCCCAAAGGTCACAGGTCTTCATGTCTTTCTTCATGATAAACACAGAGGGGAAATTGAGGACCTCACCCATCTCTTGAGGTTTTACACATGCATGCCCATTTTGGATTTTAAGGCATCCTATCTCTCTCTAGTTGTTCTTTTTATTTACTATACTGAATCTGGATTCATCTTAATCTGCTCAGCCAAGGCTATCTCATACCCCATTTTAGCCCTGCTGATTTCCTTCTTCAGTAAACTCCTGTAACCACTGTGTACCTCCAGAGATTCCCTTGGAACCAGCTGCCTGTACCTGAGCGACCCCTCCTTTTTGTCTGCTCAGAGCCGCAATATCTCTTGTTATCCAGGGTTCTCTCTTCCAGCCTCACTTTCCCTTCACCCTCACAGGAACATGCAGACCTTGAACTCGAGCCACCTCACTTTTGAAGCCCTCTCACTTTCCCGGGATCCTTTTTTCTGGAAACACACTACTCCAATCAAGCCCTGAAATCCCCTGTCTAATGTCAACAAAATTCGCCTTGCCCCAATTTAGAACTTGAATCTGTGGGCCATTTTCTTTTCCCTACCATACCTATTTTAACATTAATACATCTCTGGTCACTTTTCCCAAAATGCTCCCCCACTTTATCTCCGTCACCTATCCTTCTCTGTTTCCCAACAGTAGGTCGAGTTTGTCCCTTCCCGAGTAGAACCCTGTACATGCTGCTTGTGGAAGCTTTCCTGAACACACTTAACAAATTACGTTCCACCTAAGTTCTTAACCCTCTGGAAGTCCCAGTCTATGTTAGGATAATTAAAATCACCTATTATGACAACCCTATTGCTCCTGCAAGTCTCGCCAATCTTCCTGCATATTTGTTCCTCTAATTCCCATTGATTATTTGAAGGCTTATAGTGCAACCACTATAACGTCACCAACCCCTCTTATTGTTTGCATCATTTACAAAATCTCATTGGATATTATCTCAGTTATTTCATCTTTAAATACAAGAGTGATAAGCGCCTTAATCAGAACTATTGGTATTTAAAATGTTTCCATTTACATCTCTTCCTCGCAGTGACTTCCACATTCTCAGCATCCCTTGTCAAGGCACAGTGGAGATATGGAGCTGTAAATGGATGGGAGCTGCACATCCTGTCAGTTCCAACATTGGTTGCAAGTTTCCCCACACTGAGCTGCGATCTAACACAGTGTTATCGAACAATGCAACAGCCTGGGCTTATATATGAATGAACCAGTGCGGACTGCACAGCCCCCCACGCTGGACATTTAGCCCAGGATTATAGATCCAGCATTGGTGTGGGCTGCACAGAGTTTCACTCTGCACATAGCTGGGTTGCATTCAGCAGACACTAGCCGGATCTACACAGTGCTCCATCCTGAATATGTGAGTTAGATTGCGAATGTGAGAGAACGAACAATTTCTGGCTATGCTTTTATTTTTGTTTTAATTCTTGTGATTGGACTCTTCAAATCCTGACTCATCCAGTTAGACCCGACCCTCTGGATGAGTCATGGTAACTGTTGTTACAGCATCTGGGTCTGCAACATGACCAACAATGGAGCACAGGCTGCAGAGAGGGGAAGCTCTGTAAAATGGAATGAGGGAATCACCATCAGATCAGCCGTGGTCTTAGTGAATGGTGGGGCAGAATTGAATGGACCACTGATGCAACTTATCATATATTTCTGTTTGTTCCAAGCATACTCCCCTTCTCTCCCAGTGTCCCATACTGGCGGGGAGTGAGTCACCTCCTCCTGTCCCTGCGTAATAGGATCCTTGAGCCTCACTATCCTCCAGATTTCCCTGTGCCCCAGTTTTGAGCAGTTGAGTGACTGGCTCCTGTTCCTGTGTCCCAGCCTCGAACAGTTGAGTGACTGTCTCCTGTCCCTGTGCCCCAGTTTCAAGCAGTTGAATGACTCCCTCCTGATCCCAAGTTTGTGAAAGTAGATGTCCTCCTCCTGCTCCTGAGTAACAGGCTCCAATAGCTCTGTGCTCACCTGTTGCTCCTGTGGAATGGAGGTGAGAGACTGAATGGCCTCTTCCCATTCTTTCCAGCTTTTCCGTGACTAAAGGCCTTTCCCCGTTTCTGTAAAGCACCATCAAAATCTGAATGATGTATTTTTGTATTTGACTCTCTGTGATTGAGCAAACAAGCCGATTGGCAAAATTCAGATGCTGAATAGCCTCCTCCTGTTCCCGTGTTATACACTGAAGAGTCAATAGCCTCTAGGAGATGTACAGCACGGAAAAAAGATCGTTCGGTCTGGTCATCCATACCGCCAAATATCCTAAATTAATCTCGTTCCCCTTGCCAGCCATTGGCCCATCTCCCTCTAAACCCTTCCCATGCATGTATCAATCCAAATGCCTTTTAAATGGTGTCCCTGCCCCCACCACCCATTTTGTCTGTTCAATCCATACACACAGCGGTCTCTGTGTGAAAATGTTCTCCCTCATGTCCCTATTTAAATCATTCTCCTCTCACCTTAAACCTTTGTCTTCTAATTTTGGACACGTATATCCTGGGAAGACATTGACTGTTTACCTTATCTATGCCCCTCATGATTTTATAAACCCCTTTAAGGATTCCCCCCAGCCTCAACACTTGAAAATAGTCCCAGCATATTCAAACTCTCCCTGTAACTCTGACCCTCCAACACCTGCAACATTCTTTTAAATCTCTTCTGTACCCTTTCAAGTTTGACAACATCTTTCCAACAGTAGAGAGACCAGAATTAAAGGCAATATTACAAAAGTGGCCAAACGAATGTCCTGTACAGATTTAACATGTCATGCAAATGCTTCGACTCAAAGCACGCACCAATAAAGGGAAGATCACCAAATGCCTTCATCACTGCGCTGTCTACCTGTGACGGCACTTTCAAGGAATGGAAAACCTACACCACTAGTCTAGCTTTGCTGCCTCACAGGGCAGAGACCTGGGTTTAATTCCATCCTTGAATGACTCGCTGTGTGGAGTTTGTACATTCTCCCCGTGTCTGTGTGAGTTTCCTCCGGGTGCTATTTTTTACTCCAACTGTATAAAGATATACAGATAAGGGTGGATTGGCCATGCTAAATTGCTCACCGTACCCAGGGATGTGTAGGGTAGGTGGATTAGCCATGGGAAATGCAGGCTCAGAGGGATAGGGCAGGTGTTTGTCCAGTGGGATACTGTTTAGAGGTTCAGTGTGGCCTCGATGGGCCGAAACGCCTGTTTCCTCACTGTAGGGATTCGATACTTTCAATGGAGTTCTCCTTCACTGGCAGCTTTCGACAGGGCACTACCTGTAATTCTTACCTTGATTTGTCTTGCCAAAATGCAACACCTCATATGTAACTAAAATATACTCTCTCTGCCACTCCTCGGCTCACCTAAAAAGGTCCCATTATAGTCTGAGAGATCATTCTTCACTGTCGACAACACCACCAAATTTGGAATTATCTACAAACTTACTGACCATACTTCATATACACAAATGTAAATGATTTGTATCAGTGACAAAAGGCAGTGGACCCACTATTGATCTTTGCGGCATGCCACTGGTCACAGGTCTCCAAGTTTAATGAACAAATGTCCACTGTCACGGCCTGTCTCCAATATTCAAGAAAATTTCGGATCTAAATGGCGAGTTCTCCCTGGATCCGAGGAAGTCTAACCTTGCTAACCAGTCTACCATGGAGACCATTTTGGTTTTCTTACTGAATTCCATAAAGACACCATCCACTGTCCTGTCTTCATCAATCATCTTCATCACTTCGTCAAAAGATTACACCGAGTCAGTGAGACGTGATCTCCAAGGTACAAAGCCCTCTTCAGTCCTTGTCTTTTCAAATGCATTTACATCCTTTCCAACAAAATCCCCTCCAACACTTTAGTCACCATTGACGTCAGGCTCAGCGATCAATGGTTACCTTTTTTTCACCTTACTTTTTAAATAATGGCTCTATGTTAGCTGCCCTCCAGTCTTTTGACACCTCACCTGTGGAAATCAATGATACAAATATGTCAGCAAAATGCTGACCAATTTCTTTCCTAGCTTCTCACAAACATTTGGGATACAACTGATCAGGTCCCAGGGATTAGTTCACCTTTATGTGTTTTAAAATGTCAAACACCTCCTTGTAATATAGACATCTTTCAATGTTTCACTGTATATTTATTCATTCTCTCGATCTTGTAACCTCCTCCTCATTAAATACTGAGGAGAAATTTTTGTTTCATATCCCTCCAATCTCGGGTGGTTCCACACATAGGTAGTCTTACTGATCTTTAAGTGGCCCAGTTCTCCCCCTAGTTAATCTTTTACCATTAAAGGATTTGTAGAATTTCTTCAATGCCTCGTTAACCCTATTTCTAAAGACATCTCATGTCCACATTTTTCTGGCCCGAATTCCCCGTTGACTATACACTTATTGCCCTTATACACCTCTCGGGATTCACTTAAACTCAGCTCTGTTTACCGGACATATGCCTCCTTCCTTACCTTGACCAGAGCATCAATATATCTAACCATCCAGCACTCCCTGCACTCACCACCCTTGCCCATCTCACTAATAGGAACACGTTGGCTCTGGCCTCTCTGAAACCACATTTTGATGGCCTTGCATTTCCCAACCATCCCTTTACCTGTGAATAGGGTATTCCAATCAGCCTTTCACAGGGCTCGCCTAACACTTTCAAAATTGGCCTCATTCAAAGTTAGAACTTTAATGTTGACATCAGGTATTTCCTATTCCACAACTAATTTAAAACCAATATTTATGCGTAACAGACTTGAAAGTTAAATCAACACTTCCTGCCCCTCTATAACGGGCTCGAAAGTCTGACTTGGCTCCTTCTGTCCCTCTGTAATAGACTCAAGAGGCTTAATGGCCTCCTCCAGTTCTTCTAAACACACTCGAGAGGCTGCACGGCCTCCTCCTGTCCCTGTGTAACAGATCCGAGACACAACAACCCGTGGATTACGAGCAGCCATTAGACTGTATCTGATGGAGGTCCATCCTTTCTCAGATACAGAAACACAGACAACACAATGTACTGCAGGTGCCCTCTCAGTTACACTTTATGCAGCTGCAGCAACACATCTCTTTGTTCTGAATGATTCTGTTGACAAAATGTGCCAATATACCAGCTTTCCACCTTTTCAAGTAGCAACAGGCTAATATGGGCTGATTGGTCTTCTCTTCTCCATCTGTAAGAGGCCCATTGGGAGAGAATTTCTTCGGCCTGTTCCTGAGCAGCAGTCTCAATGATCTATCTCAAGGTTATGAAAGGATTTGATAACAGGGCATTAAAACCAGGAGTGGCCGCACACTGGTCAATAAGCACCGTACTTTGTGTTCAGGTATCTAGAAACTTGCCCACCAACCCCCCCCCCCGCCCCTTTTTATGCAGCTGATCTGTTATTTTATAACTGCCTCCTTTCATGAACAGAATGGAACATACATAGACTCCTGCAGTGTTCTGTTAATTCTCTCATATACAAGGAAAAAAAGATATAAAATATTGAAAGATTTATGGTCCATCCCTCAGCAACCCTCATCCATTGCATCCAGTATATGAAAAGTGATTTATTGAACACGTTAACTGAGCCTATTTGTTCAGTGACTGCGATTAATGCCAATCTCCATGGATTCTAATTATCCCAGTGGAGGGTTTCAATCTTTTAATGATAAATGGGCTCCGTTCAATGTGTTACTCCATAACATGAGCAGAGCATCACCGACAGCACTGACAGGGATCAGCAGATCCAGAGAGAGGGGGAGGAGATATCAGAACCTGAGAACATGAGACTGGAATGTTCCAACAATAGATCAGAATTTGAGAACATTAGACTGAAATATTCCAACAATGGATCAGAATCGGAGAACATTAGACTGGAATATTCCAACAATAGACAGGAGCTTAGCCGATTATGTTTGGTATCTTTCTGCATTTGATTGGATGTCATTATCATTGCGGATCTTTCACGCTCTTCTCATTATTCAATACTTTTATTATCCCTTCCTGGCTATCGTTGGTGTTCCTGGTGAGTGTCACTATCCAGATTTTGTTTCTTATAAACCAGTTATGACTGTATTATAGTTATTTCATATCGTCTACACTTCCTGCCACTGTTATTGTTCCAATCCAATCCAATCTCTCAATCTAGATATTCACTCTACTGACCACTGCTAACTGCATCAAAGAAGGTGTTCAATTACTGTCTCGCTCTCTGCTCTGGCAGTGTTACTCACGGGTCTCTATGTTGAACTATTCAGTTTCAGGGGAGAATCATAATGCATCGTATCATTGCCTTTGCTGTTAAGAGCAGGGAGGTCACCGTCTACTGCTCTGGTTACAAACTCCACTTCCTTCCACTGTTTCCATCCCATCCCTGGCTAATATCCGCAGCTGAAGCAGACAAGTCACAACTGTGGGAGATCCCTTTGACAATGAGCTGATTCTTGACACCATTCTCTGACATTTCTAACTTGAAATACTCACTACTCCAGAATATATCTCACTGGTTTATTGCATCTGCAGGTTGAACCTTGACCTATGAAGTACAGGCTTAATGAAGCCAATAATCTGCTGCTGATGCTCCCGGCTTCAAACCTGCCGAAGCAAATCTGATTCGAACTCACACCAAACTCCCATCCATCTGTCATTCATGTGCACGTGGATGTATATTGCTGTTTTGTCTGGCAATGCCTTTATTTTAACATTCTCAAATACTTTACCTCATCTGTCCATGAAACTTCCCTCGTTCTCTCTATTGATAAACAAAAAGCCTGCCAGCTGTTCTTATTTAAAATTGTTTTCTCCATGTGCGTTCCTTCTCAAACAATGAGTTTCGCATTCAACCACGCCAATCGCGCACACTGTCTCAGTCTCTGATGAACACAGAGAGAGAGCAAACCTTCCCATTATCGGCAGTTATCTGATTCGAGCATAGTTAGCATATGTTAGTATAGTTTTCAATACTCTCCAGATCGTGCAGTTCACTGAGCAACACACTAGCATGGTGTGCACAGCTCTCCATGCTGGGCTGTCATCTTGTCCCAGTTTATGTATGTTTGTGGTGTTCGGTGAAGCAGATTCAGAATTTGATGTAACAAACCATTTCAGCTGATCTGACAATGCCTTTATTCAATGTTCTCATTCTTGTAATTTTACTCACGAAGATCTCACTTCTGCAGTTAGTCCCACTGCCCTGTCTTTTTCCCCATATTTACACAACATCTTTTCAGTTAATTAACTGTCTGTTTCTGTCTTTAATGTGAATCTCTCTGTCCCTTTGTATCTTTCCCTGGCCCTGGGTTTGTCTCCCTAATGTATCGAGTGCTGGCATTGTGTAGCTCCGAAATAATGAAATGGCGTGTGTCAGGCTGTTGTTCACTTCCAGGTGTGTCCCATGTGATGGTTCATGGACAGGGGTGTTAGAGATGTTATGAGGCACATCCTTGTAACGTGGTGTGTACCTGTGGCTGTCCCTCTTAGGTGACCTTGCGATCAGTAACACGAGGAAGACCACTGAGTAAAGGACCAGGCATCTAAATTGCCTGACAATGCTGTCACTTTTTTAATAAAAGGTTATTTTCTCCTTATTTTTAGTAAGAGCTCTTAAATGCCAAACTTCCTACTGAAAACGGCTCAAGTAAATAACTTACGGGGGTTTTAAAGTTTTTAATAAATAGTAGTAACCATGACCAGCTCGCATAGACCAGGCTTTCTAGGTTTCTTTTCATTGTAGCAATAACAATCACCAGGTGCTTGCGGTCCCAGAACGGGTGTAAGTTTTAGTAAATTATCCCTAGCTGCCATTCTCTCTGGAAGCTCACTTGATGATGCTCTTTCCTCCTGGATTGGAAAACTGCATGCAAGAATGCATGTTTGAATGTTCCTTTTTGCCAAGGGGTGTGTTTAGGTGATTGTAGTATATTGGAACAGTTCATTTGTAGAAGGTACTGTATCCATTATTCTGTTAAGGTTTCCAATCGTTATGTTAGTCTGAATTCCTCTTCATTGTGAATGGATTTTGATTAGCGTGTTTAAATACATTGTGTTTTGCTTTATGGTGAGTGGTTTGACGAGTACCATCGCATCTGGAACACCCACTTCACATCTAACTTCAAAATAAGAATAGGTTGGCATCCAAGCTACCCTCTTAAACTAGTTTGAGTCAGTCTGGTTGGTCTATAACAAACTGGGGTCTCTTGTCTGGTTCAAAATCGATAATACCAAATTGGGTTTAGAATTACAATCCCTACAGTCTGCAAAAAGGCCATTTGACCCAACAAGTCCACACCGACCGTACAAGGAGTAACCTACCCAGACCCATTCATTTACCCTATTATTACACATTTCCCTCGACTAAGGCACCTAACCCACACATCCCTGAAAACTACAAACAATTTAGCATGGCCAATTCACCTGACATGCACACTTTTGGATTGTGGGAAGAAACTAGAGAATCCAGAATAAGGTCATGCAAACACTGGAGAGTATGCACTGGGCGGCTATTGGGTTCAAAGTCCCGTATGGTAGTTGTTAGTGTCTTTGGTTCTGGATGTTGAATTCGGTTGGTTTAAACAGTGTGTTGAGTATAAAGACAGTTTCAGTAAGTAAGAGTTCTCTGGGTGTGGAAGAAGTAAAGTTAGGGGTAATGAAGGGAAGCTGTAGAAATTGACAGACAAGCTGGAGTTGGGGTTGTGTTTGTCTGTGAGAAAATGAGAGTTAATTACAGCTATAGCTCGGCAATTACATTTGGTGGAACCGCCATCAAAGTCTTTGGAAATGGCTAGAATTCAATTTCAAATGAGGCACCTTGAACATGAAAAGGAATTGAAACAGTTTGAATTATGATGAAAAGTAGAAATAAAAGAAAAGGAAATGAAGATGAAAGAGAGAAAAAAGAGAGAAGAAAAGCAGAGAGTTTCAACTTCGAAATTTAGTAATTAGAGAGGAAAGTTGACATAGAAGGTGAAGATGAAGGCAGACTGTAGGCTGGATAAGGAGGATAGTGAGTATGAGCAACCCTATATAGCCAAAGGTCTGATGGGGATCTGTTTAAATACATCCAGGTATTATCTAAATTTGATGAGAATGATGGAGGGAGCCTTTTTAATATCATTTCAGAAAGTGGCTAAAGAAATGCAGTTGCCAGAGAACATGTGGATTTAGTTGATTCAAACAAAGCTGATAGGCATTTGCATCCCTATCAGAGGAGGTATCTGCTGAGAATTAGGAGGTAAAGAAAGCCATTTGAAGTGCATATGAGCTTGTGCCAGATGCTGACAGACAGTGTTTCAGGAATCAAAAATAGCATGCCTGGTTAAACGCACGTTGTGTTTGAAAGGATCAAAAAAATTTTGAAAGGTGGGGAATGGTATTAAAACAGAGCAAACCTATGACCCTTAGAGAGATTCTTATTTTCGAGAAGTTCAACAATTTACTTCCTGCATTCATGAGAACTCATGTGGAAGAGCAGAGAGTAACAATGGGAAGGTTAGAAGCTAAAATGGCTGCTGATGATGATTGAGTTCAGAAATCAAAGTTTGGTTTCTGTGAGAGATTGAGAAGAATGTGTGAGATTTTCTTAGAACATATCCTTGTGAGAGTAAGGTTTACTAGCATAGGCCAGGAGTAGCAGGTAAAGAGGTTACAGCATTAAGAGGTAAAGAAGGATGTAATTCTTTTATGCTGAGACATGAGGAGCTATGTCATTCAGAAGGACTATTGGAGAGATGAGAAGTGCTCC
This sequence comes from Chiloscyllium punctatum, assembly GCF_047496795.1. Classification (NCBI taxonomy): domain Eukaryota; kingdom Metazoa; phylum Chordata; class Chondrichthyes; order Orectolobiformes; family Hemiscylliidae; genus Chiloscyllium; species Chiloscyllium punctatum. The sequence goes on from NC_092766.1 coordinate 41,961,551, forward strand.
ATTATGTAACGTGTGGTTGGAGTGTCTAATAGAAACATCAACAGATTTATTCCACAATGGGGAAGGAGGCCTTGAGCTTGGTGTTGGCGTTACAACATTTCAGCATTTCAATTGCAAATAACGTATCTGAGACAAATCGTTTTCACTGATCGTGACCCCTTAAAGTTTTTGGAGAAGTTTTGGGAGAAAAATACCAGTCTGTGTCGACTGAGCTTATTATTTCCGCCATTCAATATGAAATTATACATGTGACAGGGTTAGAAAACCTAAGTTTTGACACGTTGTGGAAACTTGAGTGAAGAAAGACAAAGGCATTCTGTGGCAGGAGTAAAATGACTGAAATCGAATCTCGTTGTGAAAATTTGTGTGCTCAGAGTCAATGTAATATATATGCATTGCAGTCAATAGACTATAGACAATAGGTGCAGGAGTAGGCCATTCTGCCCTTCGAGCCTGCACCACCATTCAATATGATCATAGCTGATCATTCCTAATCAGTATCCTCTTCCTGCCTTATCTCCATAACCTTTGATTCCACTATCTTTGAGAGCTCTATCCAACTCTTTCTTAAATGAATCCAGAGACTGGGCCTCCACTGCCCTCTGGGGCAGAGCATTCCACACAGCCACCACTCTCTGGGTGAAGACGTATCTCCTCATCTCTGTCCTAAATGGTCTACCCCGTATTTGTAAGCTGTGTCCTCTGGTTCAGCACTCAACCATCAGCAGAAACATGTTTCCTGCTGCCAGAGTGTCCAATCCTTTCATAATCTGATATGTCTCAATCAAATCCCCTCTTAGTCTTCTAAACTCAAGGGTATACAAGCCCAGTTACTTCAGTCTTTCAGTGAAAGGTAATCCCGCCATTCCCGCCAGTCTACTCATAGAGGAAGATTAGGAGGTCTAAAATGAATCCCTTTTTGTATATTGATGGATCATTTTATTAAAGGTAGAGTTGTGAGTATACTATCGCGATAAAAAGGTTATTTTATCTTGGGATTTTTTTTGAAGAGAGGTTATAAAGACAGAGGTGCAGAACTGCTGTCTGAAAACAGTTTAAGTAAATAATTGAGAAAGCCTTTAGGTTTTATTAAAACATTGGTAACAATGGAAGGGCAGCGGCCAGCTCTCCCAGACCAGGTTTTCTCGGCTTGCTTTTAGCTGCAGCATTCAGAAGCTGTTGGGGATCCCGGAAAGGGTTCGAAGTTTCAATACATGATCCCCAGCTGCTTTTCTCTCTGAGATCTCTGTTGATGTTGATATCGCTTCGATCGGAAAACTGCATGTCAGGATCTGTATTTGAATATATCTTTGTGCCAAGCAGTGTATACCAAGAAGGTACGGTATCTATTGTTTGTGTAAGTGTTCAAACATATAAGCTATTTCAAAATGTTCTTTTCTTTAATTGTATTTTAACTAAAGCATTTGAATAGATTGTATTTTGCTTAATGTCGAGTGGTTTGACCAGTCACAACATATCTGGAATGCAAACTTCACATCTATTTTTAAAATAAGGAAAGGTTTGGGTCTAAGCGACCTTCTTAAAAATATTTTGCAGGGATCTGGTCTGTCCACAACACTTATAGATGAGGAGTTTCTGACTGACTCCTCTTATTGAAAATTTAGTGGAGGGGTTGGGGATGGTTTGCTGGAGGTTTGTGCTGTGAGCTGCCTGAGACATTCAGGGAGACATGAGGATTTGCTGACCCATCTTTGGGTGGAGCCTGGGGACTGTAGTTACAGCATCTGGGGCAGTAACATGAGCAACAAATGGAGAAAATATTACATAGTGGGGAAACTCTGAAAACTCAGAGTTAGTGTATGTGTAGAAAGGGATCTGTTGGACCCACCCGAGTTTTCCATTAACAGCCTCGCAAGCTACACTTAATCCAGGAGCAGAGTGTGAGGGGACACTGATTGAACAAGGAGCTGGTCACAGAGCGGTGTCACCTCCTTTAACGCGTCCTGCAGCTTCACCCCAGGGGAGAGGAAGGTGCTGCCAGTGGCTGTTCGGGTCACAGTTTCTTTCAGCTTCTATGTTCTGGAACTTTCCAAACAGGACTGGGTGACATAGCCATCATCTCCCAGTATGTTGCCATCAATGTAACCATTCGGTGATGGAGGATATATATGGTGGATGAGGTAAATACATTGTTTCACCCTCAGCAGGGAGCTGCCAGGTGTATCCAGTATAATGGGATTCCCGATGGTGTACATGGCATCTGCAGAGGACCCATGCCAATGGGGAGAGGTAGAGGAACTGAAGGAGCTCTCTCTCTGTTAATGTTACCGTGTGTCCATGCACAGTACACTATGTTGGTGAATACGTCTGTCCTGACAGCAGCCACAGTTCCTTCATTCACAAGCAGACAGCATTCCCATCGTCTTCGGGTCTCCATGTAGAAATGAATGAATGTATCTTGGATAAAGGCCGACCCCTTAATACATGTTTGAAAACAGCATCCCCATCACCAACCAAACACTTCAAAACATTCCATGTGTACGGAGAGCAATGGGGTCACTTGGAATGTGAAGGAGCTGACGATCAGGGATGGAGCAAAACCTCCCATGTTTGAACGGGTCTGAGAGAACCCCCCAGTACACAGTATCATTGATCCCTGTAATCCCTCTCCATTTCAGTAACATAATGCCTTCCATTATTCCTGTAAATGAAATGACAGATTATATCATGTTATATTGCACCTGCCAAATTATTCTCCATTGCCTTTATTTCTCTGTATCTACCTGTAGATCCTCCACCCTCTCTTGATAATTTAATCTCTTGCTTATCACAGCAACATGACCAAACTCAGTATTTCTATATCTGTTCCATCCTCCTGATCATTGATATAGATTGTAAATAGTTGACGGCGCAGCACTGGTCACTGTGTGACTCCACTGGTGACGTTCTGTCAAACTGATTAAGACTGATTTATCCGGAGCGCCTGCTTTCTGTTTGATACACAGCCCTCTCCCATTAATGTGTAACACAGTGGAAAAGCTGAATATGAATGTGGAGAATCAGTTAGGAATCCAACCCCTCGAATCTGCTCCGCCATGGAATACAATCATGGCTGATGTCATCGCGGCCTCTGTTCCACATCCCTGCTATCTCTCAATCGTCTCTTGTTGGAGATTGCGGCTGATGAAAAAAATATCCACTCCACATCTACACTTTCAATTATATTTCGCATCTTACAGACCTCAATGAGCTCTCCTTTCATTCTTATAAAATCGAGAGTATAGGCCTGAACTGCTCAATTTCTCTTCATAAGACAAACACTTCAAATATGGAATCGTTCATATGAAGCTCTTCTGAATTGCCTTCAATGGAAATACCTCATTCTGCAGGACACCCAAACTGTACTCCAGTTGCAGCCTCACTAATGCCTTGCATAGCTACAGCAACACTCCCTCCCTTTCTACTCTATCCTTTTACAAATAAACGATGAAGTTATGCTTGCATTTCTCAGTATTTGAAGTACGCGCAAGCAAGTTTTCTGTGACATGCAAGCAGGCACCCAGATCCCTCTGCACTTCAGCACTTTGAAGTTTCTCTCCATTTAGATAATCATCTGCCTTTTTATTAGGCTGGCCAACTTGAATAACCCCATATTTATCCACTTTAATTTTCATTGCCAAATGTTTGCCCATTCACCCAACCTATTCATAGAGTTTTTAATTCTCTTGCATCATCATTCCGAAGTAATTTCCCACCAACGCTGGTGTCATCTGAAAATGTAGCTATAGTATTTTCAATCCCGTCAACCGAGTAATAATATCGATCCCAAATGGTTGAGGCATGAGAACTGAAATCTATGACACCCAACAAATTGCATTTTCTAATATAAAATGATACATTTAATTCATCTGACTGCATTTTGTTAGTTAACCAAGCCTCCATCCAAGCTAATAAATTATTCCTGAACTGATGCTGTCTGATCTTACCACTCACTCTTTGGAGAAGCGACATATCCGATGCCTTCACGAAGACCAGATAGATTCCATCTCCAGGCTTCCCACTATCCACCTTGTTTGTCACATCTTTAAATAACTCAAGAAAACACTTCAATCATGGTTTATCTTTTGTAAAACCATGTTGAGTCCGATGGTTTGTGGTTTATGTTTGCAAATTTCCTCAACAATGGATTCTAATAATTTGCCTTAAATTACAATACTTTATTGTTACATTTTACTCCCTAATGTATTCAGTTATTATCAGTTCTTCCCTTTTGTAAACCTTTACGTTTTCTTTGAATTCCTGTTTGATTGGCAAAAGGTTTTAAGAGATGTGCCCCAATTGCTGCATAAGCGGTTTGTGTGGGTGACTGGACTCATCATCCTGCTGGTGTACAAAATCGATGGGATGAAGTCTTTCTGGCATTCCCATGTTGTCATCTCCAAGGCCAGAAGGACCACCTCCTGTTGATGCGTTAGAGGGGTGGGGGATTATGGAATCTTCCCGTTGCTGTGTAACATTTTGAGAGTCTGATGGGTCTTCTCATATTTCTCCATAATCGGTGGAGATATTGAACGGTCTCCTCATGTATCCCAGAGATGGGACGAAGGGAGTGATTGGTCTTCTCTTGTTCCCATACAACAGACACGTGTCTGAATTACCTCCTCCTTTCTCATGAAAAAAGTCTCAGATAGTTTTTATCCTAACACATTTCCCTTGCAACAGACTCGGTGGGTCTGAATGGCCTCCTGTTATCCCAGTGTAACAATCTCCAGTCACTGTGTGACCACTTCCAGTTCCTATGTTACGGACTTGAGGAGGCTGAATGGACTGATCCTGTTGCTGTGTAACAGGATACTGGTGCAGCATGGCCTACCCTGGGTCCAGTGTTATAGATTCGAGGGGCTGATTGGCCTCCTCCTGTAAATATACATCAGGCTTCAGGGGCTGAACAGTGTCGTCCTATTCTGGTGTAACAGGCTCGAAGGCCTGAATATCCTCCTGTTGTTCCTGTGTAACAGGCTGGAGAACGGAATGGATTCCCCCACTATCTGAGTTATTCTCTTCAGTTGTTGACTCCTTCCTGTCATCTATGTTGAAATAAGATCATCCTTTATTTTTGTAAACTCCAATGGCGATTGGATTAACCTGATCATCCTTTCGTTATAAGCAAGCACCTTCATTGCAGGAATCAGCTGAGGGAACCACCTCTGAGCTGCTTCCAATATAACAACATCCTTTCTTCATTGAAGAGACTAAATCTGTACACACTACTCCAGGTGTGATCTCACTAAGATCCTGTACAGCAGCAGCAATGCTTTACCACCCTGCTGTAAGGTTCCTACCCAGGTTAGAGCTGTCTCAGCTCTCTGGGGGAAGTACAGAGCATTGTTGAACGATCATTGTCCTTCTCTACTCCACTAGCATAACGGGAGATCTGGAGAAAATGTCACAATGATGGTTAAGAAGAACATAAATGATGTGGCGAGATGATCTCTACCATTAATCTCCCCAAAGCTCACGTCGCTCAGATTCTACGGAATCTTGTAATGTGGAACGTAAAAACAGCAAGGAGAAGGAAACATTGATGGGAGTTATATATCAAAGTGAAAGCTGTAATACAAATGTAGGGCATGTTATAAAACAGGAAAATGAGATATACACATTTGTGGCTACTGCAGTAATAATGTCCTGTTTACATTATATCTAAATTGTGTTAACCAAACTGGATGCTAATGCTGGGAAAAATGGATTTCATGGGCATGTGTTAGATAGCTGGCATTAACATTTTGTCGAGCACTGAGCTAGAGATCAGGTTATTCAGAAATTGGTGTTGGATGATCAGAAAAGCTAATTGAAAACCTTGCTGTAGAGGACATTTTGGGATCAGTGACCACAATGCATTGGTTTTCTTTTATACCGTTTGAGTACACGGTAGCTTTTGGTTTATTTGAAGTAACTGTCATAAATCTGAATCATGCAAGCCCTGAAGGTGTGAGGAGAAAGTGGGCACTGCAGCTGCTGAAGATCAGTGGCGCTGGAAAAGCACAGTCAGGCAGCACTCGGAGCAGGAGCATTGTTGTTTCGGGCACAACCCTTTATCAGGAATGAGGCTTCTGGGTCAAGGGGACTGAGGGATACATGAGAAGGCGGTGTGGCAGGAGGCAGGTAGCTAGGAATGCGATAGGTAGATGAAGGTGGTGTTGAAAGTGATAGGTGATGAAGGGAGATAGAACACCTCATCTACTGCAACCTTTAAACTCAGTGTGGTCTTCTCTACATTGGCGAGACATACGTGGATCATTTCAGAGAACATCGCAGGAACAGCCACATTGACCAACACCACCACCTTTTGGCTAAACACTTTAACTCTCCTTTCCACTCTGGAAAGGACATGAGAGCCCTGGGCCTCCTCCATCGCCAAACCCTAACCACCAGAATCATGGATAAAGAAAGGTTCCTCTTCTACCTTGGGACCCTCCAACCACAGGGGATTACTGTAGATTTCACCAGTTTCCCCATTTTCCCTAACTCCAACTTATCCCAGTCCAATATTCCAACTCAGCACATTTCTCCCTTTTGAACGTTCGTTTGTGTTCATCTTCCTTCCCATCAATCTGGTCCACCCTCCTCTCCGACCTAACCCTTTCAGCCTCACCTTTAACTACCTATTAGGTCAATGGAAGCAGCTTAGAAAAATGCCAAGTGTTGTAGTAAGCCAGTGGATTCGGAGAAATGTAGGACCCAGCAATGGATGACCAAGAAACTGAGAAGGAAATCAAACAGAGAAACAGAATTCAAACAAAAGAAAAGCATAAAGACTGCTAAGAAAAACGCGCATCAGTGTATGAAACAAAACTAAAAACAAGATAAAGGTGGAACAGTAGGTATGCGGACAGGGTAATTTATTGAAGAGAACAGAGAAATCACAGGGGAAAGAAACAGTTTCTTTTGGTCTATCTTCATGGAAGAATGTCCAGATATTCTCCCAGAAATACCAAGTGACCATGGGACTTGTGTAAGTAAAATCTAAGATCATTCTTATCAGTGATGAGGTCATCTTTGAAAAGGAAGCTGGATTGAGTATTTGTAAATCTGACAGATCAGATGGACTTCATACAAGAATTTCAGAGGAAGCAGCAATAGACATATTGAGTTTAATCTTATTTTCCAGTAATTCCCGAAATATATTTAGCCAGTCTGGATATGGCAAAAGTTATAAATATTATCCAATAGTTTAAGAAAGGATGACGATGGAGAGTGGTGAACTACAGATCAGTTAACGTGTAATCCGCGGTCGGGTGTCTCTTGGGCTGAATTACAAAGAACGTGTTTCTGGATATATAGAAGGCAATGGGAAAACTGGGGAGGATGATAATGCATCAATAAAATGAAAACCATAAGTGGCAAACATTTTTTGGAATGGTTTGAAGATGATTCTTGTGGACGTAGACAACGAGGAGCTAATGGATAATGTATCGTTGGATATTCAGGAGGATCTTTTTTAAGAACTCTCCCACTAACATCATAAGAAAAGTTAAAGTGAAAGGAATTGGGAAGGACGCATGCAAATAGGAAACAAAAAATTAGGTTTACATTCATGTGTATGCAATTGCAATAAAGAAGATGTCGTGCACCAGCTGCATGTAGTGTTGCTGAGACTAAACTTAGAGTACTGTGTACCGTTTGGAGTCCCAATCTAAGATAGAATATACTGACTACAGAGGAACTGCAAAAGGTATTTTCCGACTAATCCATAAAATGGCAAGATTGTCTGATGGGGAAACTCAGCCTGCGAAATCGAGTTTCAAAAGATGAGAGGAGATTGTAGTGAAACTCAGAAACTTAGAAACATGGAGGGGACTGAATAACAGAGGGACATGGAGAAGTGCAAGCAGGCGAGATTAGGGAGAATCCCACGGTATTCTACACGGACAAATAGAACAGAATAATCAGCAACAGTTCGTGTCCATTAGAAACCAAAGGGGCAACCAGTGTGTCAACCCGGAGAACATTGATAGATTGTTACATGAGACCATCACAGCTGTTTTACTTGGGAGAAGGAGGATGCAGGTACAGAATTCCAGAAGATGGACTGGAAAGGTCTTCGAAAGAGATTGATGTAAAATACGAGCAGGGGTTTGAGGCTTTGTCTGGTATAAAATTGGACCATTCCGCAGGTCTGGATACTGTTGGAGTCAAGGGAGGAAATTTTAATTGGAATCTGACCACAGGGGAGGTGTCAGAGGACTTGAGAACAGCTAGTATGATTCTACTTCACAGTAAGGGTGGTAGAGATTTGCCAAGGTACTATGGACGAGCGAGTATTAGATCACTGTTCGGGAAACTACTGGAGAATATAGGGAAGGAGAAAATCGAACTCCAATCAGAGTCGCAAGGTTTGATCAGGGATAATTATCATGGCTTTATCAGAGTGAAGTCACACCTAATGAATTTGATTGAATTAGTTTGAGGAGGTCGCTTATTTCTTTTTGCAGCAAGGCCTTTGACAAAGTTCCACATGGAAAACTGAAAAACATAAAGTAAAATCTCACAGTATCGAGGATAACTTGAAAAGTTACAACGAAAATTGTCTTAGTGTCAGGAGGCAGAGGATGGTTGGAGAAGGCTGTTTGTGTGACTGGAGACCAGTGTCCCCTGGTGTACCACAGGGATCAGTGCTGTGTCCCTTATTGTTTGCAGCATTAATAAATGGTATAGGTGTGAATCTGGAGGGGGGGGTGGGTGGAGGGGTGGGAGTTGTGCTAAGCAAGTTTATGTTTGACACAAAGATTGACCGGGTGGTTGGCAGTGAGGAGAAAGTTCTGATTTTACAGGAAAGTACAAGTGGAATGATCAGATGGGCAGGTCAATGGCAGATGGAATGTGATCCTGATAAATATGAGGTGATGTACTTTGGAAGGAGGAACCAGACATAGGGTGCACACAATGATTGGCAGCACACTAGGGAGCTCAGAGGGTGTTTCTCCACACATCCCTGAATGTGACTGAACAGGGTAATGGACTAGTTAAGAATTAAACCGTGGGTGGAGCGTTTATTAATCAGGGAGTAGATTATAAGTGCTATACAGGGCTTGGTTTAGTCCATGATGGAGTACTGTATGTTGTTCTGGGAGCCTCATTACAGGAAGGATGTGATTGCACTGGAGGGGGTTGCAGAGGAGATTCACCAGGATGTTCCCTGGGATGGAGCATATCAGCTATGGAGAGAGGCTGGATAAGCTCGGGTTGTTTACTTTGGAGCAGAGAAGGCTGAGGGGGATGTGATTCAGAAGGATAAGGTAACGAGGGGCATGGACAGGGTGGATAGACAGTAGCTGTTCCTTTTAGACAGAGGGTCAAGAACAAAGGAGCACACTTTTAAAGTGAAGGGTTTGCGATTCAGAGAGGATTTAAAGATTACTTTTTTTTCACCCAGAGGGTGTTGAGGTCTTGAATGTACTTCCTGAGAGGGGATTTATCACAGCTAACCTCTCAACCGTTAAAAGTACTTGGATGAGCACTTGGACGTTTCTTAACATTCCAGGCTATGGGCCTGGTGTTGGAAAGTGGGACTAATATAGATCATGCTGTATTTCTGTTGGTACAGAAAGTATGCTCCTGTGAGTGTATGATGTGGAGCTGAGCAGCTTAAGACATGAATTGTTGGGTTTCTGAAGATAATGTTCACAAAGTTTATAAGAGTGAACTGTTATAGCTTGTCAAATTATATCATTATGAGAAGTATGAATAAACAGTGCAGGTTTTTTCCAGTTTGAAACCAGAGAATGGAGAATGGGAAACAGGGAAATGGCAAAACTATGAATCCACTACTTCAGTTCTGTCTTCGCAGAACTTTCTGACAATACCAGGAAAACCAAGTCCGGTATGGAAAACGAAATAGTATATGGAACATAGAACATTGTAAGTAAATGGTTTGTGAGAAATTATTGGGACTGAAAATGATGGTCATAGACAACACGAACATAGATTTATGAAATGGGAATTATGTTTGAGAAACTGACTGGGACACAAATGAAAGAGAAGCAATAGATGTAAAACACGTGGATTTTCAGAAAAATGTTGATAAAGCTCGCAGCCTAGTTTGCAAAATCAAATCTTAGTGGATTGGGTCGAATATATGGACATGTTTCTAGAATGGGACAGCTGGCACGAAACAGTGAATAGAAATAAACAGACACGTGAAGCAACAGCCTGACCTTGTATTTAAGGTATGGTTCTGTGAGTATGACTATATCCCAGACAACCCATCACCTTCCCCGGATATCTCCTCTCTCACCAGCAGGACAGACAAAGCAGAAGTAGTGGTACAGTGGGATACAGTTGGAAGGGAATTGCTCTGGGAGTCCTCAACAGTGACCTATATCCCATGAAGTCTCATGGCATTAGTTTACACATGGGAAAGGAAACCTCCTGCTGATTACCATGTACCAGCCTCTCCCAACTAATGAATCAGTACTCCTCCAAGCTGACCAACACTTGGAGAAAGCACTGAGGGTGGCAAAGGCACAAAATGTACTCTGGGTTGGGGATGTCAATATCCACAAAAAGAGTGGTTCAGCAGCAGCATTACTGATTGAGCTGGCCGTGTCCTAAAGGATATAACTGATAGACTGGGTCTACGGCAGGTGGTGAAGGAACCCACAAGAGGGAAAAGCCATATTTGACCACAGCCTTACTAATCTGCCAGTTGCAGAAGTATCTGTCCGTGACAGTATCGGTAAGTGACCACTGCATAGTTATTGTGGAGATAAAGTCACACTTGCACATTGCGAATAACCTCCACCATTTTAGGTGGCACTATCGCCGTGCTAACTGGGACAGACTTTGAACAGATCTATCTGGGTTTCCATAACGTGTTGCGGGTCATCAATAGCAGCAGAATTGTACTCCAGCACAACCTCATGGCCTGGCATATCCTCCTCACAACAATTACCATCAAACCAGAGGATCAACCTTGGTTGAATGGAGTGTGCAGGATGGCAGGAGCAGCACCAGGCAAACCTGAAAATGAGATGTCAGCCTGATGAAGTTACCAAACAGGACTACTTGTGCGCCAGACAGCATAAGCAGTAAGTGATAGACAGAGCTAAGTGATCCCACAAGCAACGGATCAGATCTAAGCTATGCAGTCCTTCTACTTCTAGTTGAGAATAGTTATGGACAATTAAACAAGTCATTGTAGGAGGAGATTCCATGAGTATCCTCATTCTTAATGATGGAAAAGCCCAGCTCTTCAGTGTATAAGATAAGGCTGATGAATTCGCAATAATCTTCAGTCAGAAGTGCTGAGTGGATGATCCATCTCAGCCTCCTTTCGTCATCCTCAGCAATTCAGTTACCAGTCATCAGCCAATTTGATTCACTCCACGCGATGTCCAGATTCAGTTGGAGACACTGCATACCCCAGAGGGTACATACTCTGACAACATTCTGTTAATAGTACTGAAAAGTTGCTCTCCAGACCTTGTCACTGCCCTCACTAAGCTGTTCCAATACCTTTACACCAATTACATTTCCCCGATTACGTGGAAAATTACCCCAAGTATCTCCTGCATATAAAAAGCAGAACAAATCCAATCCGGCCAATTACCAACCCATCAGTCTACTCTCGATCATCAGCAAAGTGGTGGAATGTCTCAGTGCTTTCAAGCAACACCTGCTCAGCAATGTCCTGGTCAATGGCACTCAGTTTGGGCTCCATCATGACCACTCAGCTCCTGACCTCATTACCTTGGCTAAACATGGACAAATGAGCTGAATTACAGAGGTGCTGTGAGAGTGACAGTCCTTTAAGACAAGGCTGTCTTCTCCCAAGTTTGGCATCAAGGGGCGTAAACAAAACTGAAATCAATGGGTATCAGGGGCAAACTCCCCACTGGTTAGAATCATACCTGACACGTAGGAAGATGGTCATGGTTGATAAAGGTCAGTCAACTCAGCTCCAGGACAAGTCTGTAGGAGTCCCTTGGGCAGTGGCCTAGGCCCAAACATCTTCAGGGCTGCGAGATCAATGCCCTTACCTCTATTCTAAGGACATAAGTGAGGATATTTGCCAATGATTGCACAATATTCAGCAACATTTGTGACTCCGCAGATACTGCAGCAGTCCATGTCCAAATGTGACAAGACCTGGACAGTATCCAGGCTGACAAGTGGCAAGTAATATTCACGTCTCACCCTTGCCAGACCGTGACCATCACCACTAAAATGCAATCTAACACGGCCCCTTGGTATTCAATGGTGTTACTGTCACTGAATCCACAGTGGGCTGCAGCGGTTCAACAAGGCAGCTCACCACCACCTTCTCAAGGGGCAACCAGGGACAGGAAATAAATGTTGGCCCAGCCAGTCACACCAAGATTCACGAAATAAATAAATTGTAAAAACAGATTTTATTTAACAGAGGAAGGTTGCTGAGGTATGACGGGGATCGGTGTTCGGGTCCCAGCTGTTCACAATAACTATTAAACATTTGGTTGCGGGAATCAAATACGATATATCCCAACCTGCTGACAGAACTAAAGGCTGTTGGATTGTGAGTGGGTGAGGAGGTTGTAAAAAAGCTTCAAGGTGACTAAGGCAAGTGGAGTGAATGGGCAAATACGTGGCAGATGGAGAGCAAGGTGGGTTGAGGTGACAGTGTGCCCTTTGGTGGGAACAAGAGATTGGCAGCTTTTCATTTGAAAAGGGATTGTTTGAAACATGTTGATCTAAAAAGTGACGTATGGGCCTTTTTGTTGTTTCCTTCTGCGTAGCCCTCCAAGGTCCCTGCAGCACAGCGAGGTCTGAACCCAGAAGTCAGTACTGGGAATGACATTCACACGCTGCCCAGTGTACATAGACTTACCAAGTGGGGAGCTGTAACATTGCACAGGATCTGGATCTCCCTGTAAACCAGTCACTGAAAGCAATATTGCAGGAGCAGAAAGCAGTTAGGAAGATCAATGATGTGCTGACCTTCATTTCAGGGGGATTTGAAACCAGGAGCAAGGGTGTCTTACTGCAGCTATACAGAGCGTTGGTGAGACCCCATCTCAAACACTGTCCAGTATTGTGTGCAGGTTTGGTCTCCGTGCCTAATAAAGGACAAACCTGACATTGATGGAGAGCAGTGAAGGATGCCCAGACCGATCTTTGCGATGACAGGCTTGTTGTGGGAGCAGAGTTTGGGGCGACTGGGTCTGTATTCCATGGGGTTTAGGAAAATGGGTGGAGATCTCAGTGAGATATATTAAGCTCTGACAGGGTGAGACAGATTGGAAGCAGGGATAATAATTCGCCTGGCTGTGTTGTCTAAAACAAGGGGTCACAGTATTCGGTACAGACAGACCATTCTGCAATGAGATGACAATAAATGTCTGCACTCAGCGACTGGTGAACCTGGGGAATACACTCGAACCTGGAAGCCAAGACACTGAATATAAACACGGAGGTAGAGACAGTAAAGGAATGGTCCGAGAGAAGGAGAACGATACGGAAATAAAGGGTCAGGTATCATTATATTGAATTGGATAGCAAACTCGACAGACCAAATGGACTACTGCACTTCCTACTTTATAGCTTCCACGGTTAATCACATTAAGGGATGTGTACAGTGTGTGGGAAAAGTGCATTGCGGAGATGTTTGAATATGAACTGGAATGGGGAAGGCTTAATGTGTTGTATGGCCTACTCCATTCCTGATGTTTCTATGTAGACTGTAAATGTTGTCACAAGCTCTCAGATGTTAGGAAGGAGGTAACTGCAGGGTCAACAGGACTGTGTTTCTCATTCCCTTTCCCGATACTGAGGCTGGGGCCGGGTGTTCTGACTGGTTTTGATACAATAGAATGTCTTGTTTGGCGGATTCAGAGACCATTGCAAAGTTGATCACATGTCTGTGTGTCTGCAGTCACGTTTAGGCCAGACCAGGAAAGCACGGGGGATTCACTTCCTGATGGGACATTTGTGAAGCACATTGGTGTGTACAATCGACATTGGCTTGAAGGTCACTATTTACGGACACCAGATTTTGCATCTTAATATTTTGTCAATTGTGTTTCACTTACACCAGCTGCCAGAGCATTAGCCTGGTCTGGTTTAGTAATCTAGTGACCTTTCCACAGCAGCACCATTTCTACATGGGGACCTATCTTAAATCATACTGAGCAGATTATTTCTGTGCTGCTTGATAACTCTGTCAAAAAGAACTCCCACCAATTTGACTGTCGTGGTGGGTCTGAGGGGGAGGTAACTGGTCAGATTGTAATTATAATCCTCTTAGGAACTGGACATAGTTGAGTAATTTTCCACATTACCAGGGAGATGTCAGAGTTGGAGCTGGAATGAAACAGTTTCCCCAGGGAGACAGCTTGTTGTGCAGCATAAGTCTTCAGTCCTATTACAAGAATGGTGTCAGGGACCATTGCCTTTTTCGTACGTACTGTGTTCAGCTATTTCTTCATGTCACGTACAGCAAAATGAATTGGTTGAAGACTGGCATCTGTGATTCTGTGGGTATCATGGCGAGGGTGAGGTGGATCATCAACTCCACACTTCTGGCTGAGGTTGGTGCAGATACCACATCCTGGTCTTTTACACTGATGTGCAGAGCTGTTCGATTACTGAGGATGGGGATATTTGTGGAGCCCTTTCCTCCGTCATTTGTTTAATCATCCATTACCATTTATGACAGAATGTGACAGGATTGCGGAGCTTCGATCAGATCTGTTGGTCAAGTGTGGTAGCTTTAATGGGTTAGCATCAGGTTTAGGTTCACGTGGTTCTGACCCAGTCATGTTCACCCACAGTCATTCCTGAAACATAGATTGTATTGATGGTAATGGCAGACTGAGGAAATTATTCGAGGCTAAAAGTTACAGGTTGTGGTTTAATGCTGTTCTGCTTCTCCTGCTGCTGTAGTCTACAGCACTACATAAATACGCAGTTTTGAGCTGCAATATCTACAATGCAATTCTGCTGTCTGTCCCTTAGTTCACATCGATACCCATTCACCCATCAGTCATGTACTCAGTGACCTACTCTGGTTTCTGATGTGGTAACACTACTATTTTCACACTCTCATTCTGCTGAGGATCTCCCCCCGGGTCATGCTTTCAATCTGATACATTCTGCAAAACCAATTAACTTATTTTAATTCAATTGTTTAATTAATCTGAATATTTTTCCTTGAGAAATACCATTTTCTGTGTTTAAAGTGAATGTGTTTCCTCTGTTTCTCTCCCTGACCATGATTAAGAGCTCTGCAGTGACAGTAATGCCAGCCTTATGTAGTTTCAGAGCCAATGAATTCTCTGGATTCCCAATCATCTTCACCACATTGTATGTTTCCTCTTTTGGATTGATGCCTTATTATTCATGGCTGCCTTGTCCTCCCATGAGTATGTTTCATCTCCTTTGGGAGAATTTCTGATATCCTCCGAAATATCACCAGAAATTCTTGCTTTTGCTGTTCCATGGTCTGCCCTGCTCGGCTCCCTTTCCAATTAACTCTGGCCAGCTCCTCCCGAATGTCTTTGTAGTTACATTGCTCAATTATAATCACATTACATCAAAAAGAGAGCAATAGATATAAACCGAAAGGAGAAGCTTTGAGAGAAGAGATGCAAAGAATAATTGGTAAATTTCTTAACTAGATACAAAGAGACAAAGAGCGAGACAACATAGATGAGGAAATGTGAAAAATGAGAAAACTAGATCATCGAAAGAAGTAGATGTACATCCCTCAATGTTTTGGCAATTCCTGTGTGCTGTGGTTCTTTGTGTAGTGCATGTACAACAGAACAATGTGTTCAAATGCTGGCTCTGATGCCAGAATTTTTATCTCCAATAATATGACAGAAACTAACTTTGGAAAGTACCCAACAGGCCATTATATTGAATTCTGGTAGAAAGGGGATTAACTGAAATAAGTTGGGACACCAGAAGCAAGAATTTATAATACACATCTTGGTAAGAATGAGAGATTGGAGTGGAGAATTCCAGAAAAGGACGGAACGTTGAGAGAAGGGGAACATATCATTTTAGATGAGAATCAAATGATGTTTGAACGTTTGATAAACTTTATACATCATATGCATCACTTTTAGTTAACTGTGTCTCCGTTGTTCATTTGGAATGTGTTGTGCACATATGAAAAATGTTACATATCTGCACACGTACATTAATTAAACACTGTATATAAAATCATTTTTCCGCCATTGAAATGGTCCTGTTGTCGTGTTACCAAGATACATGAACACCAACTGGCCACTAAAAGACATGACCCACGATCACTATGTTCCATACATACAGACAAAGAAGGACACCACTTTGATTGGGAAAACGCACACACATATTAAGACACGCAAGGACGTTCTTAGAGGAATGGCATTCTGACCAGAAGTCCGTCAATAAACACAGCAATTTAGATCCATCTACCTTCTCTTGCAAAACAAAAGAACTGGAAATGACATCACCCATCTTAAGAACCCAAGACCTATAAATAGAGAGGCGCGACATACCACCAGCACTTCAGCAGAGACTCTCACTGATGATGTTATTTCGTCATAGTGTCGAATTGTCAGAAAACAAACCTTCAAGCACAGCGAGCTAACTTGCATACATACAAAGTGTTATTTTTCTTTTGTTAGTGGAATTTGGGAGTTCTTTGTCACTCATGTATTAACTGATTACGAGGTGAGGTGAACTTTTTGGGGTTTGTGGTTTTAATTAACAGAAGTCCTCAACATAGATGTCTTCACAGTTTGGGGCCCCGCCGTAAGGGACTTGGACAGATTTGAACAGATTTCTGGTACAAAATGTCCCAGCAAATTCCAACACGTTGCAATTAGTGACCTAGATCTTCAAATAAAACCGGTCGGAAAGTCTGTTTAATTTTGTTTACTCATGGTTGTTTAAATTAAAAGTGAGGGAAATGGCTTTTAACATTACTAAAGAGGTTCCCAAATTTGCCAAGAAAGTTTAGAAAGACAGAAGCAGGACATTTTTTAGAATTAGCAAATAGATTAGAATTTGGTTTAACCAGGGAGAAAAGGGAAGCTGAAATTGTAATGGAGATGGTCAAGCACATTGATGTATCAAAGAAACAGATAAGTGCAGTCGAGTTAGAAAAACTTTAATTGCAGATATGGCAACTGAAGTTAAAAGATAAAGAAAGAGACAGAAACAGAGAGACAAAAAAGAGAAGGAGAGGAAAAAGAAAGAGAGAGAGAATTTGAAATTCAGAAGTTGGGAATTAGACAAGAAAGTTAAATTAACAGGATGGAGATGAAGGGAGAACGTCGGGATGTATACAACTATGTTAGTGCCTTGCCATATTTCGATGAGAAAAATGTCAAAACCTTTTTTATTTCATTTGAAAAAAATGACTCGGCAGATGACGTGTCCAGTGAACTTGTGGATAATGCTCGATCAGACTAAGCTGGTGGGCACAGCTGGTGAGGCATGTGCAGCGCTGTCAGATGAGGGGTCAAGAGATTATGCAGATGTCACATTGGCTATTTTGATTGGCTATGAATTGGTATCAGAAGCATATAGACAAAGGTTCATAAAAATAGAGACGGAACCAGGTCAGACTTATGTTAAGTTTGAAAGAATTAACTACAGTCATTTTGATAGATGGGTGCTGGACTTAAAAATAGATAAGACCTGTGAGGCTCGAAGGGAGATTATTATGCTGGAGATGTTTAAAGACTCACTTCCAGAGATGGTAAGAATTCATGTGCACGAACACAAAATTCAAGAAGCGAGAAGCGCGGCAGAAATGGCAGGTAAATATGCATTGGTGCATGAGATGAAATTTAGCTTGGGAGAATTTACATGTTATGAGGGATAGAAATTGGGAGAAGGGAAGTTCACACCTTACAAAGCGAACAGTAGCGCACAATAGCTTGCCACAAGTGAAAAAAGAAGCCCAAAGGGGTTGAAAGGAGGTGAAAGGTCTCAGGTGTTCTCAGTATAAGTGCGTGGAACACATAAAATGACAGTGCTGATGGTTTAAGAAGAGCACTAGGAAAAGGTGTTTTCATTGAAGTAAGCTGGGACACACTGTGATGGTCGTTGAAGGAAGGAACTTTGGGAAAGATGTGGCAGAAGAGGCTAAGCCCAGTGGCATTAGTGAAACTGGTAAAGGGGACCCCAAGTGGAGCCGAGGAGCTGCAAGAGAGTGCTCAGCCTAGGCAGGGGCTGGGTATGGAGTCAGTACCTGATCTCTGAAAGAATTCACCTCTGTAGATAAAGTTTACTCAAAAAAGAACGGGGGGAGAAGAACAAGAAGTTATAATTTTGTGAGATACGGGACCTGCTCAGTCTCTAATAGTTGATAAGTGAGGCGCCAGAAAAGCACAACAGATCAGGCAGCATCCAAACAGCAGGACAATTGAATATCAGGCAGAAACCCATCGTCAGGGATGTGGTGGGGGGGACAATGGGGCTGAAAGATAAATTTGAGGGTAGTAGCGGAGCTGGTGGGAGGGTCACTGGGAAGGCGATAATAAGATGTAGGTTGGAGTAATAGTGATATGTCAGAGGGGAGGGTGGAGTCGGTAGGTGGGAAGGAAGATGGCCAGTTAGGGCGGTTCAAGAGGGCAGTGCTAGGTTGAACGGTTGGATCTGGGAGAGGTTGGTGGAGAGGAGATTTGGAATTTGGTGAAGTCAGCGTTGATGATGGTTCTAGTTTGAGGGTTCTAGTTGTCCTACCACCTATCCACAACACCCTCCTCTCCGACCTATCACCATCACACCCCAACTGCGCCTACCTATCGCCTTCCAAACTATATTCCACCCACCTCCACCCCCACCTTCCTATTTATTTCTCGGCCCCCTTCCCCCTCCCTTACCCGACCCCCCACTTTCCTGCTGAAGGATTTATGCCTGAAACGTCAACTCTTCTGCCCCTCGGATGCTGCCTGGTTGGCTATGCTTTTCCGGCCCCACACTTTTCAACTCTCATCTCCAGTATCTGCAGCCCCCACTTTCTCTCGGCCTCTAATAGTGAGAGATGAAAGTATTTATACTCTTTCTGACATATTAATCAAGATCGTAACAATTTGTGGAATGGGGTTAGAAATTAAGTATTCCCTAGTGTAACATCAGGATGGAATGCCAAATCAAGGTTGGGGAAGTAACAGTGACAGTGAATAACAGAGTGTCAGTTCCAGGAATACAGTTTGTTCTTGTGAACGATTTAACAGGATCCAAGGTGGGAGTGGCACGCCATGTGTTGGAGAAGGCAAAAGGAAAACTAGGGAATTGGGGAGTTAAAAGAAAAATACCCAGGATTTTTCCAGACTGTATAGTAACAAGATTCCAAAGTCATAAGTTAGAGCAGGAAGGAAAACCGAATTAAAAAGCCAAAGGAGTTGATGTGCAGTTAACTGACTCCCTGTTTGATGTAACGGTGCAGGAAAAACCTGAACAGGTAGAGGATCAGGCAGAGGGGTTTAGTCCAGAAAGGCTAATGGACTTACAACAGATATATACACACACATTCACACACACATACACATGCACACACACAGAAAAGGAATCAGAATATATTGTCAAACGTTATTAACTTAAAGATAGAATCATAAAATTAAAATGGAGACCCCGATAGGTTAGTGCAGAAGGGAAATGGGCCTAGGTGCACTAGATTGTGTTAGAGGTAGCGTACAGTGTTACGGGTAACACATAAACTAACTGCAGGGGGTCACCTCGGTGGACAGAAGACTCAGGTTAAGGTACAGAGGCATTTCTAGTGGCCTGGAATACACACTAACGTGGTTATTTTTTGATGTACATGTCAAACATTCTAAATGGTAGGTAAGTCACAGGCAGTACTAAAGCCAGCACCTTTGTTACGAATTCCTGCATTCGAAGAACATTTCGTGTAGGTTATGATGAGTTGTGTAGCTCCCCTATCTAAAATAAAAGTGGAAATGCTAGCCATAATGGATGTGTCTACCAGATTTCCAGAGGCAATTCTATTATGGAGTGTTAAGGTAAAAAGGGAGGTGGAGGAGTTGGTATCTTTCTTTACTCACTGTGGGTTCCACAGAGAGATTCAGTCAGACCAAGGTCTCATTTTGCCGCTCAGCTGTTTAAGGAAGTCATGGATAGCTTAGGCATACAACAGTTTAAATCAAGGGCGTTCCATCCTGAATCCCAGGGAGCCTTGGAAAGTTAGCATCAGACGCTGAAGACCATATTAACAGCGTACTGTCAGGATTACCGGAATGATTGGAATGAAGGTGTCTCATTGAATTGTTTGCCATTGGACAAAAATTATTTACCCCAAATAAATCTACTCAGTTTACTTCCATTGAGTTAATATTTGAAGTGAAAGGTCCTTTGGGATCAATTGAATATAAATTGACAGGACCGAAGTCAGAGATCTCATACTCG
This sequence comes from Chiloscyllium punctatum, assembly GCF_047496795.1. Classification (NCBI taxonomy): domain Eukaryota; kingdom Metazoa; phylum Chordata; class Chondrichthyes; order Orectolobiformes; family Hemiscylliidae; genus Chiloscyllium; species Chiloscyllium punctatum. Next base: position 41,981,918 of record NC_092766.1, read on the forward strand.
GATTATGTATGTGAGGTGAGGGAGAGATTAGATGGAGTAGGTGAGTTCGCTAAACAGCACCTGAAGGGCACAGCATAGAATGAAGCACGTGGCAGATAAAAACTCGGAAATTTTGACGATTTCCTGTGGGAATGACGTATTAGTATTGCGACCAGTGATAGGAATTCCCTTCACAGCCAGGTTTAGTGACTCAGGAACAGAGTTATGGTCAGATGAACAAATTGTGCAGCTTATCTGTATGATGTAGTGACCTTTAGCAAGTGATTGAAAGCTCACACGTTACATTTGAAAGAGCATGTTGAACGATTACAAGAAGCAATCTTGGTAATAAACTTAAAGAAAACAGAATTCGCGAAGGCAGAGATGACATTCTTGGGACATTATATTGGAAATGGAAGATAAACCCCATGGAACACAAAGACAAAGGGCTTTGAGGAATTTCCACAACCATCCTCGAAGAAATAGATGCTTCGATTTTTGGAACGGAGTGGATTCTATTGGAAGTTTGTTCCAAACTTCAGCAGCGTATGGGCACCACTGATGGATGTATTAAAGGAGAACACAGAGTTATGGTGGACAGAACAATGCCAGGAGGCACTTGAGAATTTTAAAGCACGATTAATCACTGCACCAGTTTTAGCTACACCAAATATTTTGAAAACCTTTGAAAATTATATTTGCTTCTCGGGATTTAGGGGTTGGAGATGTATTGATACAGAAAGGTTATGATGGATTTGAATGGCTAATTGGCTACTTGTTGAAAAAAGCGCAATATCCACCAGAAATAAAAATACAACATTCTCCATTATTGAAAAAGAATGATTAAGTTTTGCGCTGACCTGACAATATTTTAATGTTTATGTGACAAATAAATTGTCGGAGATGGCTGTGGACAACGACAAACCTCTCACGTTTTTTGGAATATTTAAAGACCAGAATATGAGAGGATTTCATTGGGGTCGTATCACACCAACTTTAAATTTACAAAATGTACATGCTGTGGGTCCTAAAATGTGATAGCAGATGTGTTATCGCGGATTTAAAGGAAAACCTTTAGATAAGATTTGACTTATTCCAGTTTAAATAGGTGTACAAAATTAATATGAATGACATAACTGAGATTAATACTTTTGTATTTCATAATAATGGGATTAAGAATTAGAGGAAAAGAAACGAAGCCATCTTTTCATTCTGATGGCTCTTTTTTTTCTGAAGGAGGGAGGTCTTAAGAAGCCGAAAGCATGTCAGGTCACTTTAAGACAGAACGGGTTTTGTTGAATAGAAAGTACCCCACAGATGCCAGCTAAATGTCAGGCTGTTCCATATGTCACAATTAGCTGGGAAATTGATACCTGAGTTTTGGTTGCTGTTTTGACAATAATTCAAATACAACCAAAGAGTTTAAATAATGGTCAGGATACCAGAAGCCAACGGAACTTGAATATTATTGTGTGGACACCTGGAAAGCAATCAAGTTATGAGAATTGTTGTGTCATGGGGATTGGATAAACCCAGGATTTGAACACTAGAGGGAGAGCCACTGCCATCCAACAGCAGAGTAACTGCTGTAGAGCAGGAGTGCTAACTGGCCATCTCAAACACTCTCTATCAAAGATACATGTTCATGTAAACCTACTTGCAATAAAAACATGACCCAGGGAGATCAGCAGCTGAAAGAGTGAACACAGCGGGGAAGCTAGAGACTGTGTGGTCTTAAGATTGTAATGTTTAATATGTGGGCTGTTGGAACAGAATATTTTTACAGAGTTGGAGTCAGATAGTAAGTAGCTAAGAAAAGAGGAGCTTGTATTTGTGAATGGCAAATGGAATTTAATATCGATGCGTGATGTCTTACATTTTCAGAACTCAAATCAACGTCAGGTTGTTCACAATCCCCAACAGCAGCCACAATACCTTCCCTCTGAAACAGGTAGCCATTCCCACCAGCACTCCGCCCTACATAGAGAACACCAAGCTGTCTTTTCGGAGATGGAAGGTGCCTTCTTGAGACTTCACACAAGACATATGGCTTCCCTGCCCACCTCTAGAAAACCATGTTAAAGTCCCGCATGTGTATGATGAGCAACAGAGCCAGGAGGAACAACGTGGAGCAGTCTGTCTGTGCAGCTCTGCTCCACTTGGTCATCATGTTAGTGCATCAATCTGGAGACACTTAAGACTGCCGATGCTGGAGATCAGAGTAGAGCATCAATTGCTGGAAAAGCACAGCGGGTCAGGCAGCATCCGAGAAGCAGGAGAATCGACGTTTCGGGAATAGGACATTCATCAGGAATCAGCATCAATTATCTCATTCTACCTCTGTGTAACTGCATTGAGGTGGGAATGACCTCCTACTGTTCCTGTGTAAGTGACTCAAGGGACTGACTGGCTTCTTCCTCGTCCAATTGGACAGGGCCAAGGGCCTGACTGTGTTACTCCTGGTTCCTGTTTGACAGCTCGATGTACTGACAAGTGTGATGATGCTGTAGCTTTTCGAGGTTATTTTGTCCTGGTTTCTTTTAAGAGAGTGATTGAACGATCGTTACCAAGCTGGCTAGTTAAGACTCTTGAGTAAACAGCGAGGGAGGCCTTAGGTTAATTTTAATGCAGCCTGAATGGGTGTGGCCAGCTTTCGCAGATTAGGATCTCTCGGTTTTGGTTTCTCAGTAACATCAGAAACTATTGGGGTCTCAACAGAATTGTAAGCTTCAGGGAATGTTTCCTGGCTGCTACTCTCTCTGAATTTTCTCTTGTTGCTGTCACATTGCATCTGGAACAGACATTTTACATTCCCTTTAAAATAAGAAAAAATTAGAGTCTAGGCTATTGCCTTCAAATATTTTCGAGGGGCTCTGGTGTGGTCCATCACACTCGACTCCTTCCCTTCCTTAGTAATAGGCCGGAGGTACTGAGTGGGCTGTCCCTGTTCTACTCCAATAATATCAATGGGCTGAATGGCTTCCTCACATTCCTGTGAAACCAGCGTGAGGTGCTGAATGAACTCTTGTTTTACTGTGGCAATGTGCAGTGTCAGGCAGTGTTGTTACATGAATGTTACTGACACTTTAACAGCACAAGCCTGAGTTGTGTCTGGGTCTTGCTGCACATGGAAAACAGACCAGTTCAGGAGCTGACGGGGGCAAAATGTTCTGAACATTGTGGAATCTTCAGTGACCATCCCTACTTCTGATCTTATGGTGGGGAAGGTGGGGGAGGGGAGACATTGATGAAGCAGCTGAAGCTGTTTGTGAAGAGGAAGCTACCCTGAGGATCTCTCACAGAGGTGACCCAGGACAGAGATGATGAACATCTTCCTTTGTGCCACGTTTGACTCCAAACACTGGAGAGTTTAATCTGATTCCCAATAAGTTCAGTTTTGTTAAGCTCCTTGATGTCAACAGAAGTCAACCACAGCCTTAATATTGGGGCCAGTCATTTTTATCTGAACTCTTGTGTCAACCTCTTTTGTTCACATCAATAAACCATGATATAGGAGCAGCAAGTGTTTTCTTCAAACAGGTGGTATTGAATGTCAGGATTTCTCTTCTCAAAAGTGTTGGGGAGTGAGATGACTGAAAGTATTTGAAGAGGAGGTAGATGGATATTGACCTGTCAGAGAGGTGAGGGCGATGAGGAATTGGGTATGAAAGAAGATTTGAGGCCATGATCTTAGTGAAGGGCAAGGCAGGCTTGGGGAGTGAACGACCTGCCCCTGTTTCTGATTTTCTCGCATTCTGTTGTTGGAAAGTTAGTGGATGTTATTTTCATGAATGCTCTGTTGTTGTATATTGCAGTCAGGGAGACCAGAGGATTCTGTGAGCCATCGCTGGGTGAGGTATGGGGGTTGTATTCTCAGAGAACTTGGGTCTAAACATGACCAACAAATGGAGCACAAGTTGCAGATAGGGGAAGCTCTGTAAAGAGAGATGAGGGGCCTCTTTCATAACCGTGCCTGGGTTTTCCAATTAAATTTCCCAAATCACCTCAAAGCGTGTGTGACATTCTTGAAGGGCCGAATGGTCTCTGTTTCTGTGCACCAGTTTATAGCAGTCAGTAGCATCCAACTGTTCCTGTCTAGCAGGTATGAGCGGCTGAATGGAACTCAGGAACATGGGACTGAGGAGCAGGAGTGGGTCATTAGATACTTTGAGCCTTCTCCACCTGGCATTAAGATTGTGGCTGATCAGGTTGTGGTCTCAGCCCCACTTCCCTGTCTATATCCCATTATGCATGACTCACTTCTCTGTCAAATATGTAACTAATGCAGCTTTCAATCAATGTGAACATAGAGGCACAATAAACTTCCACTGAAGCGAATTCCCACTTGAAAGGGCCTTTCAGATTTATTCGTCATCCCTCTTATAGAATCAGAGAGTCACGCAGAACGGAAACAGACCCGTTAGTCCGATCTTTTCACTCCGATCAGACATCAAATCTGATCTCATCCCATTTGCCAGCATTTGACCAATATCCCTCTTCTTTAAGTATCTTTTTAAATGTGCGATTGTAACCGCCTTCACCACTTCCTCTGACAGTACTTTCTGTACGCGCCACTCTCTGTGTGAAACATATATCTTCAAGTCCATTCTAAATCAATCCCCCTCGCCTTCAACCTATGCTCTCTTGTTCTGGACCCCGCTACCCTGGAGAGCAGAACGTGGCTGTTCAGAATATCTATGCCCCTGATAGTTTTGTAAACCTCTATAATGTCACCCTTCAGCCTCTGACACTCCAGGGGGAAACACCACAATCTAACCAGCCTCTCCCCAAAGCTCAAACCTCCAGTCCTGGAACATCCGTGTAAGTTATTTCTGCAGAAAACCGTTTTGTACGCAGTATTCTTAAAGTGGCCTCACCAACATCCTGTACAGATGTAACATGCCATCACAACTCCTATACTCAATGCTCTGACTGATTAAGGCAAATGTGCCGAATGTGTTCTGCACCACACTATCTACCTGCGACACCACTTTCAAGGAACAATGCACCTGCAGCCCTATGACCCTTTGTTTCACAACATGCCCCAGGACCTAACCATGAAGTATATAATGTCTGCCCTGATTTTCCTTCCCAAAATGCAAAGCTTCATATTTATCTAAATTAAACTTTATCTGTTACTCCTTGCCTCTTTGTCTCATCTAATTGTGGTCTTGTTGTACTCTGAGATATGTCATCTGTAAACTTACTAACTATTGCCCCTATATTCACATCTAAATTCTTTACATAAATGATGAAATGCAGTGAACTCAGTGCTAATTCTTGCAGCACACTGCTGCTCACAAGCCTCCAGTCTGAAAAATATCCCTCTTCCTTCAAGCCAATTGTGACTAGCTTCTTCTGTATCTTATGTGACTGAAACTTACTAATCTGTGTCTACCAATCAGAATGAAATACTAGCTATGAAGAGAGGCTGAGTAGGTTAGGTTTACTTTCACTAGATAAAAGGAGATTGAGGGGGGACCTGATTGAAGTTTGCAAAATCATGAAGGGTGTAGCCAGGGTGGATAGAGACAAGCTTTTTCCCAGGTTGAAGGATTCAATACTGAGGCATAAAACAAACACCAGAAAGGGCATGCAATAGGCAACATCAATGTGAGCAAGATCAGCATTATTTGAAGTTAGAGAGTCCATTCCTCAGTTTAATGATGGGCTGGGAAGATGCTGTTCATGAGCCGCTGGTTTGTGTGTTCAAGATTCTGTATTGTCTACATGATGGAAGAGATTGTACGAGATCCAGGGTGTGCTGGGTCTTTGATAATGTTGTCAGCCTTTCCGCGGCAGTGAGCTGTGTAAATGGAGACAATGGATAGGACGTTGGTTTCCGTGATGGCATGGGCTGTGCACACAACCTTCTGTCATTTCTCTTACTGTCCTGGGTAGGTCTGTGGCCACACCAGGTCATTATGCACCGAGATACTTTGCTATCAGTGGTTCATTTGTAGAACTTGGTGAGGGTCCTTGTGGACATGTCAAATGTCCTGAGCTGCCAAAGAAAGAAGAGGTGTTCTTGTGCCATCTCGGCTGTCATATCTACATGAGAGGTCGGTTATCGTCACTCCAAGCAACTTAATGCTTTCCACTCTTTCAACTTCAGTTCCATTGATGCAGATGGGGGCATGTTCTCCTCATTTTTTTCTGAAGTCATTGATCAATTGGTTAGTTCTGCCGACATTGAATTAGAGGATGGTCTCAGTGCAGCACATCACAAAGTCCTCTATTTCCGTTCTGTATTTTGACTTGCCATCATTACATACCTGTCCTACTATGATGGTGTCTTCAGAGAACATGTAGCTGGCATTCGTTTAAAATTTGGCAATACAGTTGTGGGTGTACAGGAGTATAGTATGGGGCTGAGGACACATCCTTTGGGATTTCAGTGTTGAATGTTATGGAAGAGACACCCTTAGTTATTTTCACTGATTGTGTACTGCAGGTCAGAAAGCTGAGGATCCAACTTCAGAGGGCGGAGCCAAGACTAAGGTCAGGGAGTTTTGTGATCAGTCTGAAGGGAATAATGGTGTTGAAGGTGAACCTATAGTCAATGAGCAGGAATCTGACGTGGGTGCCCTTGTTGTCCAGATGCTCCAGGGATATGGCACCCGCTATGGACCCATTCCACGGGTAGGAAAATTGTAGGGGATCGAGGTAGGCTGGGAGACTGAAACTGATGTGGACCATGACGAGCTTCTCAAAGCACTTCACTCCCTTCAGTCTCCTGCGCTTTCAAGAGAAATGTCCCAGCTTATCCAACCTCTCCCTATGACTCAGACCCGAGAGGCCTGGCAACATCCTTGTAAAGTTCCAGTTTAATACCATCCTTCCTACAGCAAGGTGACCAAAACTGAACACAATTCTGAACTTGGAAATATCTGGAACTGTAAGTTTTACTCTGCTGCCAATTATTATGCTGCTGTGATATTGCTTTATTTTTTGTGTTATTCTGAAATCTTATTATTCATTGAGTCCTCTGACGGTAATCCCCTCGGGTGAACGTCCTCCTGACTGCGTGAATTTGAATCAATCTATTTTGTTTGGGCAGATATTTTGATGCCGCTGTATATCAGAGAACAGGAAGAGATGATGGATGACTGTGCATTGTGTGTCCTTTACTGGACCAGCTTGTCTCTCCAGGCACCTAAAGCTTTTATTGTGGGTCAGAGTACTTCAGAATCGTTACATCACAGAAGGAAGCTATTTAGCGCATTGTAGGTCTATGCACATAGAACATTACAGCTCAGTACCCACAACATCCTTCAGCACTGCCGACAGATCCACCAACCTTACTGTCAAACATAAATTTACTAACTCATCCTTCTATACACTCATTAAGGTCATTCAAAAAGACAAACAACAGTCACTCTAAAGCAGATCCTTGCAGTATATCACGAGCGACTGAAATTCAGGATGAACATTCCCCATCAACTACCACCTTCTGTCTACTTTCAGCTAGCCAATTTGTGATCCAAATGTTAAATCGCCCACAAATCCAGATCTCCATATTTTCTGGGAGAAAGTAAGGACTGCAGATGTTTGAGATCAGAGTCGAGATTGTGGCGCTGGAAAAGCACAGCAAGTCAGGCAACATCCGAGGATCGAGGAGAAAATGAAGACTGCAGATGCTGCAGACCAGAAAACTGATTCCTGATGAAAGGCTAAAAACAGAAACATCAACTTGCATGCATCTTGGACGCTGCCTCATCTGTTCGGCTTTTCCAACACCACGCTCTCCATATTTTCTTCAATAGCCTACCATGAGGGACATAATCAAACGCTTCACTGAAATCCACATACCTCAATTTACCCTCATCCACCTGTTTGGTCACCTTCTCAATGAACTCGGTAAGATTTGTGAGGCATGACATACCTTTCACAAAACCTTGTTGACTATTCCTAATCAAATGATTCCTTTCTAGATGATGGTAAATCCTATCTCTTATAATCCTTTCCAACACTTTACCCACAACCAAAGTAAGACAGGTATATAATTACCAGGGTTGTATCTTCTCCATTTCTTGAACAAAGGGCCACATTTGCTGTCCTCCAGTCTTCTGGCACTATTCCTGTTGACAATGGCGATGTAAAAATCCAAACAGATAGTTGTGTAAACTCCTCCCTAGCTTCTCAGAGAGTCCTAGGATAAATCCCATCTGGCCCAGGGGACGTATCTATTTTCACACTCTCCAGAACTGCTAACATCTCCACGTTACGAACTTCAATCCTGTCTAGTCTATTAGCCTGTATCTCAGTATTGGCCTCGACAGCATTTTCTTTTTCCATTGTGAATACTGATTCAAATATTAATTTACAGCCTCTCCTCTCTCCTCAGACTCCACACGCAACTTAACACTACTGTCCTTGATTGCCATTAATCTTCATTTGTTCATTCTATTATTCATGACGCACTGATAGAAAGCTTGAGGGTTTTCCACGATCCTACTTGTCAAAGACTTCTCATGCTCTCTCCTGGCTATTCTTAGCTCTTTTTTAAAGTCCTTCCAGGCTGACTTGTAACTGTCAAGTATCCGAACTGAGCCTTCACGTTTCATCTTTACATAAGCCTCCCTCTTCCTCTTGAAAAGCAATTCAACTGCTTCAGTAAACCACAGCAGCCTCACTCGACCACTTGCTCCTTTCTTGACATGTATAAACTTATCAAGGACACACAGTAGCTGTTGTTTGAAAAACCTCCACACTTAAATTGTACCCATCCTCTGCAATTTCCTTCCCCATCCTATGCATCCTAAAACCTTTCCTAATCGCATCATAATTGCCTTTCCCCCAGCTATAACTCTTGTCCTGCGGTATACACCTGACCTTTTCCATCGCTAAGGTCAACATAATTGAATTGTGGTCACTATCAGCAAAGTGTTCACCTACCTCCTAATCTAACACCTGGTCTGGTTCATTACTCAGTACCAAAGCCAATTTGGCCTCGGCCCTTGTTGGCCTATCTACACACTGTGTCAGGAAACCATTCTGCACACATTGGACAAAAGCTGACCCATATAAAGTAAGTGAACTGCAGCACTTCCAGTCAATATTTGGAAAGTTAAATTCTTCCATAACAACTACTCTGTTATTTTCGCTCCTATCCAGTATCATCTTCTCGTAATCCTTTCCTCTACATCTCTGGAACTTTTCAGAGGGCAATAGAGAACTTTCAGCAGAGTGACCTCTCCGTGTTTGTATCTAACCTCTTCCCATACGTCCTCACTAGACGAGTCCTTATCAAGCATCCTTTCTACCAACGTAATTCTGTCTTTGATTTTCAATGCCACCCCACCCTCCCCCACCCCAAGCCCCACCCCTGCCCCACTGTTAGTACCTTCCTTGTTCTTATTGAAGCATCTAAACCCCAGACCCTACAACGATCAGTCCTGTCCCTGCTCTATCCATTTCTCCAAAACGGCCAAAACATCAAGCTGTACAACTGCACAATTTGGAAACAGGGAGTGATTGGAGGGATGTTAAAAGAGTGTGGGTTGGATAGATCAGAAGACAGCATGAGGGGAGATAGAAAGGAACGGACAGAAAATGGAAGTTTTATTGAGAAATTCTCACTGACTGCAAGGCCTTTATCTATTGCCATACCGTTTGAGCACTGTGCGGATACTGACTGTGGTCCCAGAGCATTTATCACTAATAATATCACAGAGCTGAGTTGCTGACAGTTAAACAGAGTTCAAAAGGCCGAGTGATTTTTTTTCTCTCTACAGTGAGAAGGTGATTTAATTTAAATAGACTGGATGAACAGCAGGAGGAACTGTGAATCGTGCTCGATACTGAGATACTGCGCCAGAGAATCTCACTGAGGTGGATCACTGACAGAGGGGAAATCAGCATCTCATCTGTGAGCCAAATAATGATTGATAAAGATTGCACACCACTTCCATGGTTTTATAATCCACATTTCAATTTATGTAGCTCAATATCATGAGTGTATCTTATTTCTTTGTACTTCCCATAGTTTAGTACGAACAGAAAATCATTTTGTCCCCGCATTTTGTGATCAATAAACAGATTTTACTCCTCATTCCTCACTTTAGATATATCCTTGAATCTGTTCTTCATATGAGGTATAAAGAATAACATTCCAATACTGATGACTGAGGAATATTATTGCCCCTCCCTCCAGTCTGAACTGCCATGTCTCACAATTCTCTGTTTCCTGTCTCCTCCACAATGCCATAATCACACTGTAATTGAAGTCCAGTAAATGACATTTCATCACAGTTCACTAACATCGATAACATCAATAGCACAGGCCTCATCTGCCTCTCCCTAAACCTGGAATAACAATCTGAATTGCATTTGTCACGTTCAATTCTCTGTTAACATATCCATGCTACTTGTCTGTGACAACCCCACGCTTCTCAGACGCACAGTCGCCTCAGATCATGAACTATGAAAATTGTATCAATGTTTTATTGAAATTATGATGCTTGATCAATAGTTCCAGGATGTATGTTTCCATTTGTCATCAGAGACGTTCTGATAAACTTATGGCATTACTCCTGCATCCAAGGCAGATTGAATGGTTACACTCAATTGATCTACCGGCCTCAAGATTTGTTCCATCAGTCACCCTCACATAGCCCATCCAGAAAATGACATTGTTTTAAATTTGAATAAAACAATATTGAATTGAAAGTCGTTGGCTGGAGCTATTTGTTCAGTGACTGAGATTGATGTCAGTCTCCGTGGATCCGAGATGTGTCACTGGAGGGTTTGCCTCTTCTATTAATTAAGGACTCGGTTCAATGTGTTATCCCAGTCTGGGCGGGAGCATCAATGACTGGACTAACAGGGATCAGCAGCTCGAGAGACAGGGGGAGGAGAGATCAGAATCTGAGGACATTAGACTGGGATGTTCCATTAATGGATCAGAATCTGAGAACATTAGAGTGGAATATTACAATAACAGACATGAGTTTATCCTGGGGTCGTTTCTACCTTTCTCAGCCTTGGATGTCATTAGCATCGTGGGTCGAAGATATCCTTTGGATTATTCAAGGTGGTTATTGTCCCATCCTTGCTATAGTTGGTGTTCCTGGTAAGTCATTCCATCTGACCATTAAACTGAATTGAACTGAATTGCTGTTCATATTCAAATTTTAAAATTTGGAAGTCATAATTTTCAGATCCAGTCAAATATTTTATTCCTTACTGATTATAACTAGCAAATTACTATTCACAACTTACTCAACAATACGCAAGGAGAAACCAGACTGTTCCTAATCTCCATGATCTTTTTTCTTCATTCATATTTACATTTCTACATATTCTCCCCACTCACTAATCCTGCCCAAGGCCACTATCAGGATATTTCAGTCACCTTCTCAGCCTCAATGCAACTGCTGAATAATCCATCGTTTGTGCCTTTGGTAGATCCAGATATAACCGTTTCACGTCCCTTCTAACTATGCTTATGTCACAAAATATTTGCACTTGAGCTGGTTAATTTGTCCTTTCCACAGACTCTGTCAGATGGACAGACAGTGCATGGTGGTCAAGTCATTGACTCATAATCAAACGGCACAGATTCATAATCTGTTGGTAGCTCATGAAGGAAGTTGATGGAATGCAAATGAAGTCATCACCACTAGTTTTCAACAGAAGCATATCTATTTGCTTTCGAGAAGGCAATGGGTTATCCTTCCATGTTGAGGACTCTGTGTGACTGCAAACCCACAGCAATGGGGTTTACTCTTTATTATCCTGTGCATCAGCTGAATCAGCCACTCAGTTCAAGATCAGCATAACATGCTGGCCTGACCAGGGCTGCACACATCCCATGAGGGAAGAACAAAAGGAAAGATAGCTCCCTTTCTCTGCCTGATTTCCATTCTCCTGTAAGGCATTTTCTTTCAGGTAGGTGACCATTCCCTGTTTCAAGTGAATTCTTTCTGATTGAGTCTCCCTCTGAAAGCGATATGCATCTCCATCGACACCTCTGGTAATGACCGATGCACAGATGCAAGAAACTTCAAAATTGCACATCATTCGCAGTGCAGAGAGAAGGAATGGCTTTTTATACCACCGGAAAGAAGCTGAGACAGCTAAGTGAGGGAACATAATTATTGTGATCAACTGGAGAGTGTTGTTGAGATAGTATTTGGGGTATTGTGCACAGATTTTCTCTCCTTTATAAGGAATAATCCTCTTGGCAAAAAGAGTATAAAGGAGTTTCGCCTGACTAATTGTTGGGATGATTGTACCATCGGGCGTGCATGAGGATTAATCTGTAGCGCTTTGAAGAATAAGAGGTGATTGCATTGAAACGTAAGGTGATGGACAGTCATTCATTATTTTCCAAACAGAACTAATACGGTGATAAATTCCATGTTTTTTTAACTTGGTTTACATGATTCTCGATGGCTTAAAAGACTCTGAGAACGTTCCTCTCACTCCACGCCACTCCCCATTTCGATTGAGAGAGAGAGAGTCAGTCTTTCACTAAACTCTTCCAACATTAATACAGTGCATTTGTTGGGTGATCATACATAGAACTTCACGTTATTCACCAACGCAACAGGAGCCAAAATACCTTCATTCTAAAACAGTTAACCACCCCCACCAGCTTCTGACCCCAACGGAGAACATGGGTCTGTCTTCTTGGAGATGGAAGATGCCTCCTTGAGGCTTGGCACAAAACATTTGGTTTCCTCCCTCACTGCCGGCAAAACACGTTAAAGTATCATTTGTTCCACAGGCAATGGAGCCACAAAGAACATTGTGAGCAGTCTATGAGTGCGGTCTCTGCTCTATTCGTTTTCCAGATTGGAGCATCAATGACACCCTCTTATTCCTGTAAAAGCGTCTCGAGGGGTGAATGGTCTCCTCCTGGTTCCATAGAACATGCTGAGGGGTCTTAGTGGACTCTGCCTGTTCCTGTTTAACAGTTCAATTTACTGACCAAACGCCTCCTCTTCCTGTGAAACAGGCAGAAGGATTGAATGGGTTGTCCCTCTTCTTGATCAGTCATTTCGATGGGCTGAATAGTTTCCACTATCCGGGTGTAACCAGCTTGAGATGCTGAATGAGCTCCTCTTTTAACTGTGGAAATGTGCAGTGCCTGGCCGTTGTGTTACATGAATGTTACCGACACTTTAACAGCACAAACGTGAATGTTGTTTGGGTCTTGCTGAATATGGACACAGACCCGTTCAGGAGCTGAGTGGGGACAAAATGTTCTGAATATTGTGTGATCTTCAGTGATCACTCCACTTCTGATCTTGTGATAGATAAGGGGTGACGGGAATGGAGGCACATAGACGTTGACGAAGGAGCTGAAGATGTTTGTCCTGAGGAAGTTAATCTGAGGATCTCCTGAAGAGATGTCCCGGGACTGAGAGGATTGTCGGCCACCGACCACAAACACCTTCCTTTGTGCTCTGAAAGACCCCAAACAGTGAGGAGGTTAGACCTGATTCCCATTAAGCTCAAAAAATTAGGTGGTCCCGATGACATCCTCAGTCAACTACTGCCTTGATATCAAGGCCATTCATTCTTTCCTGAGCCCCTGTGTTCACCTCTTGTTCAAATCATTAGGTAACGGTGTATGTGTAGAGAGTATTTTCCTCTCACAGAGGGTAATCAATGTCAGGGATTATCTGGACTAGAGAGTTAGGGGAGCTACATCACGGAAAGTATTTAAAGAGGTGGTAGATGAATCTTTGACCTGTCAGAGAGCTGAGGAGTGTGAAGAACTGGGCAATAAGGAGGAGTTAATAGGAACAGTAGATCAGCCATGATCGTATACAATGGCTTGACCGTCCGAATTCCTTATGTTTTCTTTTCCAGTAATTTCAAAGTAAACGGCTGTAATTTTCCTGGATGTACTGTATTTGTATGTTGTAATTAGAGAGAGCAAAACATTTTTGAGTCATCTCTGATTGAGGTATGAAGCTTTATGCATAACGAATCCTGGTCTAGACCAGACCAACAAATGAAGCACAAGTTGTAGAGACGGGGCACTCTGTAAACAGACCAGAGGCGTCTTTCAAAACCGGCCTGGATTTCCAAATAATATTTTCCAATCCATACCAAACTGAGTGTGACATTTGTGAGGGTTAAATGAAATCCTGTGTTCCTGTGGAGCATTGGCCCCCATCTGCACCTTGCAGGAGCTGTGAGAGGTTGAATGCACCATAGTAACACGGGACTGTGGAGCAAGAGTGGGTCATCAGACACTTTGTCACGGCTCTACCTTGCACTATGATCTGATTAAGGTCTCAGCAGCACTTTTCTGTCAGTGTACCATTTCCTTACATTCATTTGTCTTTCAAATGTCTTACACAGACAATTTTGAACAAATAGAAATATTCAGGCATCACAATTTTCTGTGGAAGGGAATTCACACCTAAAAAACCTTTTGAGAATCTCTTGTTCGTGTTCTGACCAATGTTGGAGGGTCACTCATGTCTTTTCCCACTCCTCTATTGGTGAAAGCAAATTTTAAATGTAACCAGTTGAGTGCTGTGCCCAATGATATAGGTCTCAGACTGGGTAATTTTCTAGAAAAATCTGAGACACAGGAAGTTGAACTGTGAACAAATGATAAAATGATAGAGTGTCTCAAATATGTTTCTGGCTTTGAATTTATTCTGCTCACCCTAATGTCTGGGAATGCGGATTTCTTCCCGGAACAGTTGGATTTGGATTTGTCTGAATTCCCTTTGCTTCGAGCTGTCCAGAAATTCCTATGATTCCTCATCAGGAATCCTCCACGAGTGGTAAAAATGACTCAGGATTTTTCTGCTCTCACACCTTGTTTTCGGGCAGAACAAAGTCAGAGAGAGAGAAACCAATTGGCTGCTGCTTCTGAAGCCGGTAATATTTTTCTCCAGCTCTGTTTGGAAAAATACAAGAATGTCAACTGAACACCAAAGTGGACCATATGCACTCTCCATGTACATTCTCTGGAATGGATGATAACAGACTGTATGCTGTATGCAGCATCATTGCTGTTGTTGTGCACAGTGCCTTGCATTAGCAAATGAAAATAATGTGCCCGTTTTATGATTTGATTAGATTCTTATATGCATCTGCATAATTTTTAAAAATGGGTTGATATCTTCATAATATTTGTGTTAATACCAATGCATCTCATTCAAAAAAAATTATCTAGCTTTAGTCTTCTTAACAAGATAAAATATGTATCCAGCTGAAAGACTTCTCTGAAAATCGTGGTTCAGTAAGATTTCTCATCTAAGATCTAAACAGATAATCCCCGATAACAAAAGGCCTTCATTTCAGGAATGAGTAAAGGGAAGCATCTTTGAACATCTTTGAAAGGAATTGAATCCTTTTTTTTAGTTTAGAAGATCAGAACTGCACCCAGTGTATCTGATGTGGTCTCAACAATCCTTGCACAGATACAGTGAAATATTCCTAATTAAACCCAATACCACTTACCTTCTGAATCACTTGCTGCATCTGCAGACAGACTTCATATGATTCATGTACCAAGAATATGAAAAACATCTGCATCACAGAGTTCTGCAATCTCTCTCCATTTAAATTGTTCCCGACTGCAATAGACAACTCACATTATATTATTTCTGCTGAGGGGACGCTCACTAACCTTCCCTGTCTACATCATAATGCAGATTCACTCCCTCCATTTGAAGATCTATTGAATGATCATTTTGGTGTACAAGGTAGTTCAGCTTTGATCCATTCAGTCCCTTCATCCAGATATTTTACATAGATTATTGATCAGTGATGACCCTACAGTGATCTCTGAGACAAAACTACTTACAGTTTTATTTTTAAAAATCATATGTCACTACTGTCTATTTCCTGTTAGTGACAACATCCCTGTTCCTGTGCAGCAGTTCAGTCGGGTTGAATGGCCTCATCCTGGGCTGTATAATATACTCAACGAGCTGAATTACTTCATCCTATATTCCTGTGTAATTCCTTAGAGGGGCAGAATGGTCTTCTCCCATCTCATTGTAACGATCCAGTCTGGCTGAATGGGATGGTCCTCTACCGTGTAATCGCACTGAGGGGTGGATTGGGGTTGGGTCAGCAGTATATCTCTGTAACTGCTTTGAGGGGTGGATTGAGGGAACAACTCATGAGGTAGGGACAGCAGTATATCTCTGTAACAGCAACGATGAGTGGATTGAGGGAACAACTAATGAGGTAGGGGCAGCAGTATATCTCTGTAACAGCAACGATGAGTGGATTGACGGAACAACTCATGAGGTAGGGACAGCAGTCTCTCTCTGTAACGGCCGGGAGCGTGGATTGAGGGAACAACACATGGGATAGGGACAGCAGTATATTCCTGTAACGGCCGGGAGGGTGGATAGACGGCACAACACATTGGAAAGGGGCAGCAGTTGGCCATTTGGTGGCACTATTCAGAACGCTCATGGCTGATCCGAGTGTGTCTGACCATCCGTTTCCTGTCTGTACCCAATAAACATTGACTCTCCTGTCCAGCAAAGATCAGTCAAGCTCAAACTAAAATACCTAAATTAACTGAGTCTTCACTGCTCCCTGAGGATGAGGACACCACAGATAGCACAACAGTAAAGGGAAAGGGACATCCTTCTTTCATTGTAGGACACATTTTTTAAAAACTGTGTTAACCTCATATCAAACCACTGCCCCTTTTCGGATATAGTGGTACAATAACTAAGAATAGACATTAACCATTCTGCCCTCCAATCTTTTCCCACATACCACTGACTGTTTCCAATCAAATATGTTGCTGTTGGTGTCTCAGGAAGAGAATACGTGATAGCATAACACCAGACGAGCATTACAAAAAGGAGCAGAATTAGACCATTTGGTCCATCGAGTCTGATATACCATTCAGTCATTTCTAATATGTTCCTCAACATCATTCTTCTACCTTCTCCCAGAATCCTTCATCTCCTTATAAATCAAAAAAAATATTTATTTATCTTAATGGCACTCGTGTCGGTGTCTTAATGTGTATTTAAGTGTGTGTGCCCATGTACTTGCTATTTTTCTATTTGTGTGACTAAGTCTGTCTGTCTTTGTATCAGCCTGTGTGTTTCTATCTGTGTTTGTGTCAATTTGTGTGTGACTGTTTATGTCTTTGTGTGCTTCTCCGTGTGTGCATGCTTATCTCCTTGCATGAATTGTGTATGTTAGTATATTGGGGTATTTACCAATAGTCTGTGTATTTCAATGCCTGCATCTCTGTGCAAAGGGATATCTGTTCTTCTCCGAGTGAGAGAGATGAGGTTGGAACTAACAGTCGGTTTGATTTGAGAATTGCTCTTTACTAAACACGCTCCTTATTAGGTTGGTGGGACGTGGATGTTTCAGAATCTCCACCCAAGGCCTCTTGGCCCTCTCCGGCTCTCTCCAGGATCCTCCCCACATATCAGGGTAGGGATATGAGGGTACGGATATCTGGCACTCCATCACCCGGCGTGGACCGTTCTGTCCTATTCCAGGCTGTTTCTCCTGGAATGGGAGAAAGGGAAGGAATGAGTGAGGGTGGGAGTGGATGGTCCTGCTGTTAGTGCTGGACTAGGTGAGGTGTGACATGGTGAGGTGGGCGGAGGGAGTCTGTCCATAGTGTTGTATCCATATAGTGCTATTAGTGTGCGGGGCTATTGCATCAGGGGCAGAAAATGTGGGGGAGGGAAGGTGCTGAAATCAACAGTGAGAGTGGTTGTACTTGAGCCTTATTTGGAGTGTGAGTCTTGGTCGAGGGGAGGTGCTATAAGAGACATACAGTGAGTGTGAGGGAGCAGTGAGAATAAACGGTGAAACTTATCCTGACAGAGTGGGGTGGATATTGATGCTTGTCCTATATTGCTTGACCTGTCTTCAGATCATCTCAGCATCGAGGTGAGCCTCCCCGAATGTCTTATCCAAGTCTATCACTAATAACGACACAGGCTCTGTCCCTCAGATTCCACAGAATGAGTTTGGGTGGGTCTTACAAATAGCAAGGAGAAACAAACGTGTGTAATATACCTGAACCAAAACTGTCGCGCAAATATTTTGCATCATATGCTCTGGAAATTATATATGCAACTATACTCAAAGGGAAGCTATGACATACTGATATTATCGCTGGGCTCTTAACTCTGAGACCCAGGTAATGTTCTGGGGACATGGTCTCAAATCCTGCCATGGCAGATTGTGGAATTTGAATTCAATAAATATCTGGAATCAAGGGTTGATGATGATCGGGAATCCATTCCTGATTGTTGGAAAAACTCATCTGGTTCACAAATGTCCTTTAGGGAAGGAAACGGCTGTTCTTATCTGGTCTGGCCTGCATGTCACTCCAGATCCAAGGCAACGCTGTTGACTCTTAACTGCCGTCTGGCATGGCCAGGAAATGCTGGTTATCCAGCTAAGCCCTCATTTTGTGAACGAGTAACAAATACTCGTGGGTTCTGCAGTAATAATGGATGGTGTCAAGTTGCATTGAAACTGAGTTAACAAAGTGACTGCTAATGTTGTGAAAAATAAATTCCTATAATGCATATCAGGTAGGTTGAAAAGTAAGTTGTGAACCAAACTAGGGAGCAGATTATTTCGGATTTGGTGTGTGTGATACTGATTAAGGATGATCAGCCATGATCATATTGAATGGTGGTGCAGGCTCGAAGGGCAGAATGGCCTACTCCTGCACCTATTGTCTATTGTCTATTGTGTGGTCAGAAGGACTAATTACTAACCTTGCTCTGAAGCAGCTTTGGAGGAATTGTGACATTAATATGTTATATTTTACATGGCGTCTGCATTCAATGTGGAATGTTTGAACATTCTTGTCAAACATCATGGAAGCCCAGAGGTTAGAGTGTCAAGTTCGCTCCAGTGAATTGGGAAAGTACAATATAACATTCAGTAAGAGAACAATGGTTGTTAGACCCATATACTCTTACAGCATGGAGACAGGCCATTCGGCCCAAACTGGTCCATTCTGAACAAAATGTCCATTCACACTAACCCCATTTCCCTGCCATTTCCCTGTATCCTTCTAATCCTTTCTGACCTGTGTATTTGTCCAAATGTATTTTATAATTTTTTAACGTACACGCCTCAACCACTTCTGCTGTCAGCTCATCCCATATGCATACCACCCTGTGTGTAAAAGAAATTTCCCCTCAGGTTCCCTTTTACTCTTTCCCCTCTGACCTGAAATTAATGCCCTCTAGTCCGTGATTGCCCAATCCTGGGGAATAAACGACTGAGTGCATTGACTCTATCCATGCCTCCCATGACCTTATACACTACTATCAGATCACCCTCAGTCTCATACAGTCTAAAGGACAAACTCCGAGCTTGCCCAACCTCTCACTATAACTCAGACCATTGAGTCTTGGCAACATCCTTGTAAATTTCTTCTGCACTCTTTCCAGTTTAATAACATCCTTCCTCGAGCAAAGTGAACAAAACTGAACATGACGCTACAAGTATGGACTCGCCAACATCTTGTATAACTGCAACATAACTCCCTAATTTCGATACTCAGTGCTCTAACTGATGAAGGCCAGTGAGTCAAAAGCCTTCTTCAGTGCCTTGTCTACCTAGGACTCCACTTACTGAAAACCGTGCACCTGAATTCCAAGGTCACTCTGTTCCACTGCAATCCTTAAGGCCCTGCCAGTCACCATGAAACTCCTGCCTTGATTTGACTTTCTAAAATGCAAGAACTTGCACTTATCGGAATTAATTTCCATTTGCCATTTCTCGGCCCACTTCCCCACCTGATCAAGGTACTGCTGTAATTTCTGAAATTCCTGATAAACTTCCTCACTGTCCACGATACCACCTGTTTTAGTGTCACCTTGAAACTTACAAATCATGCCTGTACATTCTCATCTAAATCATAGATATATGTAATATATGAATATATGATCGCAGCACCGACCCCTGAGGCATTCCACTCATCACAGGCCTCCAGTCCGACAAGCATCCTTCCACGATTACACTCTTCCTCCTAGCATCAATCCAATTTTGGACCTAATTTGCCAGCTCCCCCTCAATTCCATATGATCTAACCTTCCAGAGCAGCGTACCATGGGGAACCTTATTGAAGGCCTTACTGTCTTCTATATAGACTATATATACAACCATGCCCTTGCCAAAGTTACTGGTCACTTCATCAAAGCAGTCTAACAAATGTGTGAGTCATAATCCCCCAATCACAAGGCCCTGTCTTTCCAAATGCATGTATATCTTCTCCCTCAGAATCTTCTCAAGTAACTTACCTGCTACACATTTTAGGTTTACTGGTCTATAGTTCCCCGGTTTTTATGTGTAGCCCTTCGTGAATAATGGCACAGCATTCACTACCTTCCAGTCCTCCAGGACTTCACCCGTTGGCTACCGCTGATGCAAAAGTACCAACCAGGGCCCCCGCTATTTCTTTCCTGTCCTCCTGCAGTGTTCCTGAATATATCTGGTCAGTACCAGGAGATTTATAGAAATACTGCAAAGTCTGAAAAATATCTTTATTTATTTCAGGTAAAACACCGAAGCGTGAGAAAGTGAGTTAACAATGATTAGCATAATAAATTAAAGATTACATGAATCACTGGAAGTGATTTCAGAAGAATTCCAGACATTGTGGAATCCTGAGAATTCTCAGAAATTTACGATCCAGTAAAGGAGGGCCATGAAACGGGTAAGGAAATCAAAAAGGGAACATGCATACAAACAACCAGGAACACAAAGACTGCATAAATCTATGTTCTATATTTCAAAGGAAAGAGAAAAGCATAGTCAAATGTGGAAATCTGCAATCAGGAGAGACGAGCTTATTATGGATAACAGGCAAATGGCCAAGCAAATAACCAGTTACTTTGCATCTGTCTTCGTGAGGAAGATCCAGAAAATCACCCAGAAATTCGAAGTCTTTATATAGGACTTATGGATTAAAAGACATAAAGACAATTTATATCAGTAACAAGGCTCTACTTGAACATGCAGCTGGATTGAGCATTGTTAACCATGACAAACCAGATGTAGTTCAGACCAAAATCTTCAGAAATAAACCACTAATAGAAGTATTAGTTGCACTGTCGATGACTGTGTTCTATTACCCAATGCATTCTGCATCGTCTGGAAGCCATTGTAGATAAATGGACATTAGTAAACGTAATCCAAGCACTATAGATGTACGGTAGTGACCCAAGCATCTACAAAGGGAAGAAGAGATAGTATGGAGAACTACAGACCAATTAACTTGACATTTGTGGGGAACTGTTGGACTCTATCATATAGGATGTGATATTCGTTATTTAGAAATTAACAGCAACATTGGAGAGAATCAGTGTGCATTTCTGAAAGGGCAATCATACTTGACAAACTGTGGAATTGTTTGAAGTTGATTCTAACAGCATAGATAATGGGGAACCATTGCAATTGGCATATTTTAGATTGTCAGAAGGCTTTCTATAAGAACTCACACAAAGAGTTCATAAATGCAATGAATGTGAAAGGCATTTGGAGGAATATATGCAAGTGGTAAGTTAAAGTTTGGATTACCTTGCTTTAAGGGAGTCAGAATATAGATGTAAAGACATTTTGAAGCAGTTTAACAGCGTGTTGGTGAGTACTGTACCTGAAATTTTGAGTACAGTTTTGGTCACCAAATCTGAGAAAGAATATGCCGACCACAGAGAAAGTTCAATGGACATTCCCCAGATTAATCCCTCAGTTGGCGAGATTGCGTGATAATGAAACTGGGCCTGTGTTCTCTAGAGTTTCAAAGAATTAGAGATGGGTCACTGTGAAATGCATAAAATTCACAAAACATGTGACAAGTTGGAAATTAGCAGGATGTTTCTCCGGCTGCCTAATCCACATTGAAGGGAAATAATGGCAGGATAAATGACAGACCATTTAAGACTGCAATAAGGAGGAAGTTCTGCACGCATTGGGGACAAACTAACACAGGGGCATGGAAACCTGCTGGCAGGGCAAGATTAGGGAGAATTCCCAGATATTCTCCAAGTGTGTCCAGCGGAACACAATAACCAGGGAACAGGTAGGTCTCATTAGTGACTTGCCAAATTGCATCCAAATGAAGTTTAGTGGTAGGAGACACAAGGTGGTGGCTGACTGCTTGTGTGATTGGAGGCCAGTGTCCAATGGTATACCACAGGGATCAGTGCTGTATCTCTTATCGTTTGTGATTCGGAGGTGCTGATGTTGGACTAGGTGGACAATGCTGTAAATCTCATAACATCAGGTTAAAGTCCAACAGGTTTATTCAGCGGCAATAGCTTTCGAAGTGCTGCTTCTTCATCAAAGCGCACAATCACCTGATGAAGAAGTAGCGCTTCGAAAGCTAGTGCCTCCGAACAAACCTGTTGGACTCAAACCTGATGTTGTATGATTTTCAACTTTAATATTTGTGGTAATCATAAATGATGTCGCTGTGAATATGGATGAGGGGTGGGGAGTGTGAGAAGTAAGTTTGTGTTTGATACGCAGATTGGCTGTTGGCTGGCATTGAGGAGGAAGGCCTTCAGTTAGGGGAAGATACAGATGGAATGGTCATCTGGAAAGATCAATGGCAGATGGAATGTAACCCTGATAAATAGGAGGTGATACACTTTGGGAGAAGGAACCAGACGGGGGAGGACTCAATGAATGGCAGCACACTAGGAAGATCAGAGGGTGCTTCTCCACATATTCCTGAATGTGAATGGACAGGGCCATACACAATTTGGGAAAGTATAAGGGACTGTAAACATTGAGGCGCAGATTATAAGAGCTATGCGGAACTTTGGTGAGGCCAAGATGGAATACTGTGTATAGTTCCGGGGAACATATTACAGGAAGGATGTGACTGCATGGGAGGGTTTGCAGAGGGGATTCACCAGAATGTTCCCTGGAATGGAGCATATCAGCTATGGAGAGAGGCTGGATAAGCTTGAGTTGTTTAGTTTGGAGGAGAGGAGGCTGAGGGGGACGTGATTCTGAAGGATAGGATTACGAGGAGCAAGGACAGGGTGGATGGGCAGCAGTTGTTCCTTTTAGTCAAGGGGGCACACTTTTAAAGTGAAGGGTTTGCGGTTTAGTGAGGATTTGAGGATTGCTTTTCAGCCAGTGTGTATTGGGGTCTGAAGTACACTTCTTGAGAGGGGAGATATCATGGCAAAGTCAAAACTATTAAAAGATACGCGGTTGTGCACTTGAAATGCCTTAAGATTCACAGCTAGGCGTATTGTGTCGGAAAGTGGGCCTTATGTAGACCATGCTGTATTTCTGATAGTACAGAGTCTTTGCTTCTGTGATTGTATGGCTGTAGAAGGCCAATCAGTGAGTACCTTAAAATGGGATTTGATAGATTTCTGAAGAATGTCTTAACAAAGTTTATAAGACAGAACTTGTGATATTTTCGGAAAATATGTTAATGGCAAAATTAAGAGAAAGAAATGTGCAGCTTTCTTATAGTTTGATGTCAGATAATTGAGGACTAGGTAATGGTAGAACTATGGAACAAAAGTTTCAGTTATGCCTTCACAGAGGAAAACAAAATAAAAAAGAAAACTTCCTAGCAATACTAGGGATCTTTAGTCTGGTTAGAAAAAGGGAATAGAATGAAATTAGCAACTAAACAGTTTAGAGAAAGTATCGGAATGAAATTAATGGCCATAGACAAAGTCAACAGAGATTTATGAAATGGGAATCATATTTGTTAAAGTGGCTTTTAGCAACATTATGGAGAAGGTAGCAATGTAATACGAGGGGAATCTCAGAAAGATTTTTGATAAAGCCCCAAGCCTATTGTGCGAATTCGAATCCTGAGGGACTCGGTCTAACGTATGGTCATGGTTTTAGAATGGGAGAGCTGGCAGGAAACAGTGCACAGGAATATAACAACATTTTTTTTAAAAATGGAAGTCTAGGAGGATATAGCAAGGATCGTGTCTTGGGCCCCAGCTATTCCCAATACATATCATATATTTGGTTGACGGGCTCAAATGCAATATTCCCAAGTCTGCTGACAGCACTAAATGATGTCAGCATGTGAGTTGTGAGGAAGATATAAAAAAACTCCAAAGTGACTGAGACAAGTGAAATTCCTGGGTAAATACGTGGCAGATGGAGAGTAATGGCAGAGATGAGATGTTGTGTACTTTGATGGGAACAATTAATTTGGCAGCCTATAATTTGAAAAGGGAATGTTTGAAACATGTTGTTCTATAAAGGAACTTAAGCTGCATTTTCGTTTATTTCTGTGCAGCCCTCTGAGTACATGTGACAGTGAATCTGAAGCCAGAAGTCAATACTGGGAATGGCATTGACACGCTGACCAGTGTATATAGACCCAGCAAGTGGGGAGCTGTAACATTGAAAAGAATCATGATCACCTTGTACACCAGTCACTAAAGCAATATTGTAGGAGCAGTAAACATTTAGACAGATAAATGATGTATTCACCTTCTTTTCAGGGGAAGTGAGTGCAGGAGTAAGAGTACCCTACTGCAGCTGTACAGGGCCTTAGTGAGACCCCATCTCGAACATTGTACAGTATTGTGTGCAGTTTTGGTCTCCTTACCCAATAAAGGACAAACCTGACATTGAGGGAGAGCAGTGAAGGATGACCAGACTGATCTCTGGGATGACAGGCTTATGGGAGCAGAGTTTTAGGCATCTGGACCTGTATTCCATGGGATTTAGGAAAATGAGTGGTGATCAGGGTGAAATATATAAAACTCTGACAGGGCGAGACAGATTGGAAGTTGGCTTGGACGCCTGAAACAAGGGGCCACAGCATTAAGTACAGACAGGCCACTTTGCATTGAGATGAGAATAAATGTCTTCACTCAGTGACTGGCGAACCAGGAGTACTCTCTCCCAGCTTGGGCTGTGGAAACCTAGGCACTGAATATAAATAAGGATTTCTGGAAATTAAAAGGATTGGGAGAGAGCGGAGTATCGTGTGAAGTTAGAAGATCAGCTATCAATTCAGGTTGTTCTCCAATAACTCAGTAGCTGTGTTCCTGTGCAACACCGTATTGTGTAAAATCGTGCAATATTAATAATGGGGTCTATGGGAAAAAGAGGGTAAGGGGCGAACCCCCAAAAATATTAGTAAAGCCAAAAATTTAATTTCGACTAACGCACATACTAGCACAGTCTAAATAAATCTTTAATTCCCATATTGTAATAAAACAGTGCTGTAAATGTAACACTTTCAAAATACAGGTCACTGACTACAGCAGTGTACCTTTCACCACACTCTTCACCAGAAAGCGCGTGAGGCTGACTGATCACGTGATGCCGATGGGGAAACTCCAGTTCTCCTCAAGATTCTCCCACAGTTTGAAATAAAGTTCTTTCTAAGTGGATACTACAACTCCCCGTCTCAGGCTCAGTTTCAAGGCTTCCAGAGCGGATTACATTCCTGTTTTAGCTGAACACATTGATTGTACATTTTGCAGACAGAGGATCCTGAGGCTGGGTTTTGCTGTTCAGTTGGTTCCCGGCAAGGAATTGCGTCACAGTGAACGGGAGTTCACTTTATGGAAAAAGGTTCACGAATTACATTGCAACCAAATTGTATTTAATCAGCACGCGTTATCTGAGAACTGCCTGTATATTAAATGGAGGAGCAAAATTGATGGGCTGAAGGGACTACAGCAGTTCTCACTTTATATTTCACAATATTTAAACATATTAATGGATATGAATATTGTATGGGTAAAACTGCATTAAGGAGATGTTCGACCATTAACTTGCACAGAGAAAGCTCGATGTGTTGTGTGACGTACTCATTTCCCGAAGTTCCTGTACAGTTTGTGGAAAGCTCAGTAAATGTTGTCACAAACCGTCAGACGTTAGGAAGGAGATCTCTGCAGGGTCAACAGGACGATGTTTCCCGTTCCCTTTTCCGACACCAAAGTTGGAGCCAGGTGTTCTCTCCGGGAATATCCTTTAAGAGTTCGGAGCAGTTGATACAATTGAGTGCCTTGCTTGGCCGTTTCATGGACTATTGAAGAGTTTATCACATGTCTGTGCGTCTGGAGTCACTTTTAGGCCAGACCAGGAAAACACGGAAGATTCACTTCCTGAAAGTACATTGGGGAAGGAAATCGATGTTTACAATCAACATTGGACACAAGATCACTATTACTGACACCAGATTTTAGATCTTGATATGTTAATAATTGTTTTTATCTTCCACCAGCTGACCGAGCATGAGCCTGGTCTGTATTAGTAATCCAATGACAATTCCACAACAGCAGCATCTCCACATGGAGACCTATCTGAAGCCACACTGAGCAGGTTATTTCTGT
Source organism: Chiloscyllium punctatum (assembly GCF_047496795.1). NCBI lineage: Eukaryota > Metazoa > Chordata > Chondrichthyes > Orectolobiformes > Hemiscylliidae > Chiloscyllium > Chiloscyllium punctatum. The sequence goes on from NC_092766.1 coordinate 42,008,185, forward strand.
GCTACTTGACAGCTCTGTCATATAGAACTCCCACCAATTTGACTGTCGTGATGGGACTGATGGGGTGGTAATTGGTCAGATTGTATTTATTCCCTTCTTAGGAAACTGGACATAGCTGAGTAATTTTCCACATTGCCAGGGAGATGTCAGAGTTGGAGCTGGAATGAAACAGCTTCCCCAGTGACACGGCTTATTGTGCAGCACAAGTCTTCAGTCCCATTGCAGGAATGGGGTCAGGGCCCATTGCCTTTGTTGTATCTACTGTGTTCAGCGGTTTCTTCATGTCACGTGCAGCGGATCGAAATGGTTGAAGACTGCCATCTGTGATTCTGTGGGCATCATGATAGGGTAAGTTGGAACATCCACTCAACACGTCTGGCTGAGGATAGTGCAGACACCACATACTTGACTTTTACACTGATGTACAGGACTGTTCCATTATTTAGGATGGGCATATTTGTGGAGTCCTCTCCTCCAGTACGTTGTTTAATGGTCCATCGACATTTATGCTTGGATTTGGCAGGATGACAGTGCTTCGATCTGATTTGTTACTCGTGGTGTAATTTCTGCATCTGTACAAGATGCTAGTTCTGCTGTTTCGAGAGTAACCAGCCAATTGCGGTAGCTTTAATGGGTTGTCATCAGGTAAAAGTACACATGGTACTGACCCTGGCATGTTCACCCACACTCGTCACTGAACTATACATCGGCTTGAGGGTAATGGTGGACTGAGGGATTATCCTGAGGGAAAGGTTACAGATTGTCATTGAATACAATTCTGCTTCTGCTGTTGCTGCTGTGACCTACAGCATCAAATTATAACCCAGTTTAATATGCAATATCTACAATTCAATTCTACTGACTGTCCCCCAGTTCACACCAAGACCAATTCACCCAACAGCCCTGTATTCAGTGAGCTACTCTGTTTTCTGATGCGGTAACACTTCCATTTTCATATTCTCATTCTGCTGAAATTCTTTGCTTGGTGTCACGCCTCCAATTTGTTACTTTAACTCAATCAATTTAAAGTACGAATCTAAATCTTTTCCTTTCAGTAATGCCATCTTCTGTATTTGAAGTGAATGTGTTTCCTTCTGTTTTTCTCCCTGACCATGATTCAGAGCACTGCAGTGTCAGTGATGCCAGCCTTATGCAGTTCCAGAGTTAAGGAACTTGTCACCATGTGTTATCGTTCCGTTCCCAGTGTACAGTGCTCCATGTTTGACAGGATGTTTGAGCATCTTTGACGTTCGTCGTTGGAAATTGTTCAAAAACAGAAATTGCTGAAGATGTTGCAGCATCTTCTGGAGTGAATGCAGATATAAATTTACAGGTCCATTGAACCTTCTACAAAGCTCTCTGTTTCTCCAGCAATTTTTGGTATTTTTATTTCCAGTATCGATCGTTATTTTTTAATTGAAAATTTGTTCTGTGCTCCTATTCATTTCTGGAGAAACTCAGCAGGTCTGTCAGCATCTGCAGAGACAGAGAAACAGAATTAGTGTTTCAAGTCTAGTGTGACACTTCTTCAGAACTCAAAATGATTGGAAAATGTGCTTTAAATCCCTAACCAGAGTTGGGGAATGGGTGACAGGGGAAAGAGGGTGTGGCAAAAGATCAAAGAAGATTCTGTGAAACGGGTTTAAATTAAGATGCGATGGGGAAAGGGGTTCTCTCTATTGAGTGCAAGATAAGGAAGACACAAGCACACAAGGTCATTGGGAGGCCAGGAGGGGGAACGTTGACTATGTTTTATTATATCGATCTGGCCATAGATACGTTTTCATTGTCGAGATCATCACCCCCATTAGACAAATAAATTCAGGTGCGTGACTTGTTATTGGCACTAAATAAGCGTTTCATGCTGCCTCAGTATTGTAATATGGAGAAAAACAAATAATAGTATGAAGTTTTGGTTGTGTATTGTTTTACTGTCATGTTTAATATAGTTTCAAATTTGCAGCACTTGTCTTTAAATGTTTGTTCTTGAAGTTAGTATCAGATGGAGTGTAGAAGGTTGTGGGCTGACGTTATAGAAGTTTATGAAATCATGAGAAGTATGGATCGGGTGAATAGCCAAGGGCTTTTCCACAGGAGGGGAGAGTTCAACCATAGGAGGCATAGGTTTAAGGTGAAAGGGGGAAGATTTAAAAGGGACGCAGTGGCAGTGTTTTTATACAGAGTGGTTCGGGTATAGAATGAGCTTTCAGAGGAAGAGTGGTAGATGCCAATATAGCTATAACATTTAAAACTCATTTGGACAAACATACGAATGGGAAACATTTGGAGGCCTATGGGCCAAATGAAAGCAGATGGAGCTAGTTTCGTTTGGAAAACCTGGCCAGCATGGACATTAAGAAAAGCCTCACGCAGTGTCAGTGAGGGTTTGTAAAAGGGAAATTATATTTTGCCCTGTAAGATCATGCAAGGATTTATGCAGATGCCTGGAAATATAACAAGCGGACTTGATAAAGGGGATCTGGTAGACAAGAGGCTTTTCAGAGATTTTCCGCAGGGTATTACAAAATAAAAGATCTTACTCAAGCCGGAAGCTCGTAGGATGACGGATAATGTATTAACATGCAATGATGACTGGTTAACGCATAGAAATCAGTGAGTCAGGATTAATGGATCTTTATGATAAAGGTGTATTTGCTGGATCACCACACATATCAGTCCGATGGCATCAGTTATTTACAATCTATACTGACAGCCTGAGGGAGGGTGCTGAGTGCAATATACATCCAAGTTTGTGGAAGACACTGAGAACCAAAAGGCTGGCTGTTATTTAATGGAGAGGACTTCCAAAAAAGGAGGAGTACAAAGTGATTGGAGTCTTCCTGAGTATGAAACATAACGTCAGCATGCTGATGCAGCAAGTAATGCGGTTGGATCATTAACCAGCTTCCAGAGATGAAAGGGTTGAGTTATTCAGAATCTCTATAATGGTGACGTGATTATTCATTGGAGTTTAAATGAATGAAGAGGGATACTGCTGAAATATATAAGATACAAAGCGGGCTTGAGAAGGTAGATGTTGAGAAGTTGCTCCCATTCCTGGGCAGAGTGCCGAACTCGAGGATAAAGATACCGAATAAGGAACATCGATTTCAATCTGAGATGCAAAGTGATGTCTTCTCTCAGAAGGTAGTGAATATCTGGAATTCCCTAACCCAGAGAAATGTGGAGAGATACAGGAGTCAGCATGAATTTGGAGTTGAGCCCTGGAGTAGATCAGCCATGTTCTTATTTTATGACAGGGCTAGCTTGAGGGGGCGAATGACCTACTTCCGTTCCTATTTATTAATTTCACATGTTACGCTATTGGAAACTAACAGGTTATTTTCCTGGAAGTCGTATTGCACAATGTTGCATTCAGTGAAAGCAGATGATTTGTTTAGGTTAACCGTAGGTGGGGTATGGGGGCTGTATACCCAGCGTATCTAGGTCTGTAACATGACCCACATCGGGAGCAGATGTTACAGAGAGGGGAAGCCTGGAAAGAGAGCTTGGGGGTTGGAGTCGGTTCCTGACCCAGCCTGGATTTTCCAAGTAGTTTTCCGAAACTACACCTCACCATCGGAGTGGCCTCGATGTGCCTTTGTGAGCAAGTCTGAAGGGTTGAACGTAACATCAGAACATGGCGCTGAGGGACATGAGTGTGCCATTCTGCCCATTGACACTACTCCACCAGTAAATAAGGTTGTGGTTCATTTCATTGTGTTCCCAGCTGCACTTTGCTCCCGATGCACTATTATCCCTGATTCATCTGTTTGTGGAAAATCATTTTATATTATATCGAAGCCAGCCTCGATATAATATAAAGATTCAGCCATCCCAAACTTCCGGGAAAGAGAATTCCCACTGGAATAAATTCCCACTTGGTGAATTTCTCCAAATTCCTGCTCTGACTGAGGTTGGAGGGTGTCACTGTTTCATTTTTATCCAACTCTTCCACTGCTCCCAACAAATTTAAATATTAGCTTAAAAATGTATTGCTGGAAAAGCGCAGCAGGTCAGGCAGCATCAAAGGAGCAGGAGAATCGACGTTTCGGGCATATGCCCTTCTTCAGCAATGAGGAGGGTGTGCGAAGCAGGCTAAGATAAAAGGTAGGGAGAAGGGACTTAGGGGAGGGGCGTTGGGAATACCATAGGTGGAAGGAGGTTAAAGTGAAGGTGATAGGCCGGATGGGGGTGGGGCGGAGAGGTCGGGAAGAAGATTGCAGCTCAAGAAGGCGGTGCTGAGTCTGAGCGACTGAGAAAAGTTGGGGGGAGGGGAAATGAAGAAGCTGGAGGAATCTGCATTCATCCCTTGTGGTTGGAAAGTTCCTAGGTGGAAGATGAGGCGCTCTTCCTCCAGGCGTCGTGTTGCTACGGTCCTGCGATGGAGGACGCCAATGCCCTGATGTAGGCCAGTGTGCCAACAGCCTTCTTCACTGTCCTGTGTATCTGCGACTTAAATTCAGATAACCATGCACCTGATTTCCAACATCCTTTTGTTCCACTACACTCCTTAAGGCCCTCTCATTCACCATTAAACTCCCACCTGAATTTGACTTTCCAAAATGAAAGATGTTGTATTTATCTATATTAAACTCCATTTGCTATTTCTCAGCCCACTTCCCCAGCTGATCAAGGTAGTGCTGCAATTTCTGATAATGTTCCTCACTGTAAGCGATACCTCCTATTTTAGTGCCATCTGCAAACTTACTAACCTGCATTGTGCACTCTCGTCTAAATCATTGATCTAGATAACACACAGCAATGGGGACAGTACCGACCCCTGAGGCACTCCACGAGTCAAAGGCCTCCAGTCCGACAAGCATTACCTCCACCATAGCCATTTGCCTTATAATGTCAAACCAATTGCGTCGCCAAATTGCCAGCTTACCTTAGAGTCTGTGTGATCTAACCTTCTAGAGCGGCCTTTCATGTGGAATCTTACTAAAGGCCTTGCTGAAATCCATATAGATTACGTTGACCACCCTGCCCTCGACAACTTTTCTGGTCACTTCCTCAAAAAACCCGAATAAAATTTGTAAGGCATGATCTGCCACGCTGACTGCTCCAAGTCAAACTCTGTCTTTCCAAATGCATGCATATCTTGTACCTCAGAACCTTCTCAAGTAGTTTACTGCAAACAGATGTGAAGCTTACTGTTCTGTATTTCCCAGACAATTATTTGCAGCCCTTCTTGAAGAAGGGCACTATATTTGTTACCGCCCAGTCTTCCAGGACCTTGGCCCCTGTCTTCTCTCACCTCTTGCAGTGCTCTTGGATATATCTGGTCAGGACCAAGAGATTTATCTGACTTTGTGCATTCTAATATGTCCAGCAGCACCTCTACTGTGATTTCGACAGTACCAAGATATGACAATTAACCTCCCAAAGGTCACAGGACTTCATGTCTTTCTTCATGGTAAACACAGAGGGGAAATTGAGGACCTCAACCATCTCTTGTAGTTTTACACATGCGTGCCTATTTTGGTTTTTAAGGCGTCCTATTCTCTCTCTAGTTGTTCTTTTTCTTTACTATAGTGAATTTGGGTTCACTCTAATCGTCTCAGCCAAGGCTATCTCATACTCCTTTTTCGCCTTCCTGATTTCCTTCTTCAGTAAACTCCTGTATCCTCAGTGTACCTCCAGGGATTCCCTTAATTCCAGCTGCCTGTACCTGAGCAACGCCTCATTTTTGCTGGTAAGAGCCTCAATATCTCTTGTCATCCAGGGTTTTCTCTTCCACCCTCACTTTCTCTTCACCCTCATAAGAACATGTAAACCTTGAACTCGCGCTATCTCACTTTTCCAGCCCTCCCTCGTGCCCAATATCCTTTTACCTGAAAACAAACTACTCCAATTACCCCCTGCAATCCTCTGTCTAATTCCAACAAAATATGCCTTGCCCCAATTTAGAACTTGAATATGTGGACCAATTTTGTCCCTCCCACAACTATTTTAAAATTAATACAACGCCAGTCACTTTTCCCAAAATACTCCCCCACTTTACCACTGTCACCTATTTCACAAAAGTAGGTCGAGTTTGTCCCTTCCCATGTAGGACCCTTTATATACCGCTTGGGAAACTTTCTTGAACAAACTTAAGAAATTACGTTCCATCGAAGTTCTTAACCATCTGGATGTCCCAGTCTATGTTAGGAAAATTTAAATCACCTATTATGACAATCCTAATGCTCCTGCTACTCTCACCAGTTTCCCTGCATATTTGTTCCTCTAATTCCCATTGATGATTTGGAGGCAACTAACCCCCTCTTACTTCCTTGTACCAGTCACAGAACCTCATCGGATAATATCTCAGTTATTTCATCTTTAAATACTTGTGGGATACTCGCCTTAATCAGAACTATTGGTGTTTCAACTGTTTCCGTTTACATCTCTCCCATGCAATGATTTTCACATCTGCAGCAAAAATTGTCAAGGTACAGTGGAGATATAGCGCTGTAACTGGATGGGGGCTGCACATCCTGTCACTTCCAGCAAGTTTCCCCACACTGGGCAGTGATCTAACACAGTGTTACCGAAAACTGGAACAACCTGTGTTTATATATGAATAAACCAGTGAGGTCTGCACATCTCCCCACGCTGGACATTTATCCCAGGAATATAGATCAAGTATTGGTGTGGGCTGCACAGAGTTCCGTTCTGGATATTGTTGGGTTGCATTCAGCAGTACACTAGCCATATCTACACAGTGCTCCATCCCGAATGCATTATGGATGGGCTGTTTAGGTGAGTTGGATTGCGAATGTGAGAGAACTAAACATCTGGCTATACATTTATTTTATGTTTTCATTCTTGTTATTGGACCCTTCAAATCCTGACTCATCCGATTAGACCCGACCCTCTGGATGAGTGATGGTGACTGTTGTTGCAGCATCTGAGTCTGCAACATGACCAACAAATGGAGCAGAGGCTGCAGAGAGTACAGTCTCCGTAAATTGGAATGAGGAAATCACAATCAGATCAACCGTGGTCTTAGTGAATGGTGGGGCAGGATTGATTGGATCACGAAAGCAATTTTTTCATGTATTTATGTTTGTTCCAAGCCAACTCCTCTTCTCTCCCAATGTTCCACACTGGTGGGAAGGGAGGCTCCTCCTCCTGTTCCTGCGTAACAGGATCCTGGGGCCTCACTAGCCTCCAGATTTCCCTGTGGCCCAGTTTCGAACAGTTGAATGACTGCTTCCTGATCCCAAGTCTGTGAAAATGGATGTCCTCCTCCTGTTCCTGTGTAACAGGCTCCAATAGCTCTGTGCTCACCTCCTGCTCCTGTGGAATGGAACTGAGGGACTGAATAGCCTCTTCACATTCCTTACAGCTTCTGTTGACTAAAAGCAATTCTCCTGATTCTGGAAATCATCATCAAAATCTGAATGATGTATTTTTGTATTTTGCTCTCAGTAATTGAGCAAACAATCTGACTGACAGAATTCAGAAGCTGAGTAGCCTCCTCCTGTTCCTGTATTATACACTCAAAAGGCAATAGAGTCTCAGAGATGTACAGTACAGAAAACGATCCTTCAGTCCGGTCGTCTATGCCAACCAAATATCCTAAATAAATCTCGTCCCCCTTGCCAGCACTTGGCCCATCTCCTTCTAAATACCTCCCATGCATGTATCCATCCAAATGCCTTTTAAATGGTGTAAGTGTACCTGCCTCCACCACCTCTTTTGTCTGTTCAATCCATACACACAGCAGTCTCTGTGTGAAAATGTTGTCCCTCATGTCCCTTTTTAATCTTTCCCCTCTAACCTTAAACCTTTGTCTTCTAATTTTGGACTCGCCTATCCTGGGAAAAGACATTGACTGTTTACCTTATCTATTCCCCTCATGGTTTTATAAACCTCTTTAAGGTCGCCCCTCAGCCTCAACACTTGAAAATAGTCCCAGCCTATTCAAACTCTCCCTGTGGCTCTAACCCTCCAACATCTGCAACATTCTTTTCAATCTCTTCTGTACCCTTTCAAGTTTGACAACATCTTTCCGACAGCAGGGAAACTGGAATTCAAGGCAATATTACAAAAGTGGCCAAACCAATGTCCTGGACAGATGCAACGTGTCGTGAAAATGTTTAGACACAAAGCACACACCAATAAAGGGAAGATCACCAAGTGCCTTCAGCGCCAAGTGCGCTCTCTACCTGTGACAGCAATTCCAAGGAACGGAGAACCTGCCCCACAAGGTGACACAGTAGCTCAGTGACTAGCATTGCTGCTTCAGAGCGCAGCGATCTGGGTTTAACTACATCCTTGAATGAATGCCTGTGTGGAGTTTGCACATTCTCCCCGTGTCTGTACGAGTTTCCTCCGGATGTTATGTTTTCCTCCGACAGTATAAAGATATACAGATAAGGGTAGATCGGCCATGCTAAATTGAGTAAAGTACCCAGGGATGAGCAGGCGAGGTGGATTAGCCATGGGAAATGCAGGCTCAGAGGAATAAGGTAGGGGTTTGTCTAGTGGGATAGTGTTTAGAGGGTCGGTGTGGACTCGATGGGCCGAAAAGCCTATTTCCTCACTGAGGGATTCGATAACTTCTATGGAATTCTCCTTGATTGGCAGCTTTCGACAGGACCCTACCTATATGTCTTGCCTTGATATGTCTTGCCAAAATGCTACACCTCACATTTAACTAAAATAAACTCCATCTGCCACTCCTCGGTTCACCTAAACAAAGTCCCATTGTGGTCTGAGAGACCATTCATCACTGTCGACGACACCAACAAATTTGTTATTATCTACAACCTTACTGACCATACTTCATATACTCAAATGTAAATGATTTGTATCAGTGACAAAAGGCAGTGGATCCACTATTGATCTTTGCGGCACGCCACTGGTCACAGGTCTCCAAGTTTAATGAACAAATGTCACTGTCACGTCCTGTCTCCAATATTCAAGAAAAGTTTGGACCTAAATGGCGAGTTCTCCCTGGATTCCAGGCAGTCGAACCTCGCTAACCACTCTACCATGTAGAACATTTTGGGTTTCTTACTGAATTCCATGAAGACAACATCCACTGTCCTGCCTTCATCAATCATCATCATCACATCCTCAAAAAATTCCACCGAGTCAGTGAGACGTAATCTCAATTGTACAAAGCCCTCTTCAGTCCTTGTCTTTCCAAATACATATCGATCTTTTTCCTCGAAATCCCCTCCAACATATTAATCACCATTGACGTCATGCTCACCGATCTATAGTTACCTGTTTTTTCTTTACTTTCTTAAATAATTGCACTATGTTAGCAGCCCTCCAGTCTTTTGACACCTCATCTGTGAAAATCAATGTTACAGATATATCAGCAAAATGCATAAGCAATCTATTTCCCAGCTTCCCACAAACATCTGGGATACAACTGATCAGGTCCCAGGGATTAGTTCACCTTTAGGTGTTTTAAAATGTCCAACACCTCCTTGTATTATAGACACTTTTCAAGGTATCATTGCATATTTCTTCATTCTCTCGCTCTTGTAACCTCCTCCACATTAAATACTGAGGAGAAATACTTGTTTAGTATCCCTCAAATCTGTTGTGGTTCCATAAATAGGTAGCCTTACTGATCTTTAAGGGACCCTATTCTCTGCCTAGTTAATCTTTTGCCATTAACGGATTTGTAGAATTTCTTCAATGCCTCTTTAACCCAATTTCTAAAGCCATCTCTTGTCCACATTTTTCTGGCCCGATTTCCCGATTGACGATACACTTGCTGCTCTTATACACCTCTCAGGATTCACTTGATCTCAGCTCTGTTTACCTGACATATGCCTCCTTCCTTACCTTGACCAGAGCATCAATATATCTAGCCATCCAGCACTCCCTGCACTCATCAGCCTTGCCCCTCTCACTAATGGGAACACGTTGGCTCTGGACTCTCTGAAACCACATTTTGATGGCCTTGCATTTCCCAACCATCCCTTTACCTGTGAATAGGGTATTCCAATCAGCCTTTCACAGGGCTCGCCTAACACTTTCAAAATTGGCCTTGTTCAAAGTTAGAACTTTAATGTTTACATCAGGTATTTCCGATTCCACAACTAATTTAAAACTAATATTTATGCGTAACAGACTTGAAAGTTAAATAAACACTTTCTGTGCCTCTATAACGGGCTCGAGAGACTGAATAGGCTCCTCCTGTCCCTCTGTAATACACTGGAAATGCTATCCCTCTGTAATAGACTCAAGAGGCTTAATGGCCTCCTCCAGTTCTTCTATAACACACTCGAGAGCTGCATGGCCTCCTCCTGTCCTTGTGTAACAGATCCGAGACACAGCAACCCGTGGATTACGAGCAGCCGGTAAACTGTATCTAATAGAGACCCATTCCTTCTCAGTTACAGAAATACAAACAATACAATGTACTCCAGGTGCCCTCTCAGTGACACCTCATACAGCTGCAGCGACAAATCTCTTTGTTTTGAATGATTCTGTTGACAAACTGTGCCAATATTCCAACTTTCCACCTTTTCAAGTAGCAACAGGTTAATGTGGGCTGAATGGCCTTCTCCTATCCCTCTGTAAGGGGCCCATAGGGACAGAATTGCTTTGGCCTGTTACTGAGCAGCAGTCTCAATGCTGTGTCTCAAGGTTATGAAAGGATTTGAAAACAGGGTATTAAAACCAGGAGTAGCCCCACTCTGGTCAATGAGTACCGTACTTTGTTTCAGGTATCTAGAAACTTGCCCACCCGACGTTTTTTTTTTACGCAGCAGATCTGTTATTTTATAACTGCCTATTTTCATAAACAGAATGGAACCTACATAGACCCCTGCATAGTTCTGTTAATACTCTCATATACAAGGGAAAAAAAGATTAAAAATATTGAAAGATTTATGGTCCATCCCTCAGCAACCTTATCCATTCCGTCCAAAACCAGTAAATGAAAAGTGATGTATTGAATTAGTTAACTGAGTCTATTTGTTCAATGACTGCGATTAATGCCAATCTCCATGGATTCTAATTATCCCAGTGGAGGGTTTCTACCTTTTAATGATAAATGGGCTCCGTTCAATGTGTCAACCCATAACATGAGCGGGAGCATCACTGACAGCACTGACAGGGATCAGCAGATCCAGAGAAAGGGGGAGGAGAGATCAGAATCTGAGAACATTAGACTGGAATATTCCAACATTGGATCAGAATCAGAGAACATTAGACTGAAATATTCCAACAATGGATCAGAATCTGAGAACATTAGACTGGAATATTCCAACAATATACAGGAGCTTATCCGATTATGTTTGGTATCTTTCTACATTTGATTGGTTGTCATTATCATCGCAGATCTATTACACTCTTCTCATTATTCAATACTTTTATTATCCCTTCCTGGCTATCGTTGGTGTTCCTGGTGAGTGTCACTATCCAGATTTTGTTTTCTATAAACCAGTTATGACTGTATTATTGTTCTTTCATACAGTCTACACATCTTGCCACTGTTATTGTTCCTGTTGAATCTCTCAATCCAGATATTCACTCTACAGACCACTACTAACTACATTAATGAACGTGTTCAATTACTGTCTCCCTCTCTGCTCTGGCAGTGTTACTCACGGGTCTCTATGTTGAACTATTCAGTTTCAGGGGATAACCACAATGCATTGTCTCATTGCCTTTACTGTTAAGAGCATGGAGGTCACTTTCTACTGCTCTGGTTACAAACTCCACTTCCTTCCACTGGTTCCATCCCATTCCTGGCCAATATCTGCAGCTGAAGCAGACAAGTCACAACTGTGAGAGATCCCTTTGACTATGAGCTGATTCTTGACACCATACCCTGAACAGTTTTAACTTGAAATACTCACCACTCAAGTATATATCTCACTGGTTTTTTCGATCTGTTGTTTGAACCTTGAGCTATGAAATACAGTCTTAATGAAGCCAATAATCTCCTGCTGACACTCCAGGCTTCAAACCTGCTGAAGCAAATCTGATTCAACCTCACGCCAAACTCCCATCCATCTGTCATTCATGTGCACGCCGATGTATATTGCTATTGTGTTTGGCAATGCCTTTATTTTAACATTCTCAAACACTTTAGCTCATCTGTCCATGAAACTTCCCTCGTTCTCTCTACTGATTAACAAAAAGCTTGCCTGTTGTTCGTATTTAAAATAATTTCCTCCATGTGCGTTCTTTCTCAAAGAATGAGTTTTGCATTCAACCACGCCAATTGCGCGCGCACACACACACACACACTCTCTCAGTCTCTGATGAACACACACACACACACACACAAACGCAGAGAGAGCAAACCTTCCCACTGTAAGCAGTAAATCTGTTGCGAGTATAGTATAGTTAGCATATGATAGTAAAATTTGCAATACTCTCATGCTGAGCAGATAGTGCAGTTTACTGAGGAACACACTAGCATGGTTTGCACAGCTCTCCATGCTGGGCTGTCATCTTGTCCCAGTTTATGTTGTTTGTGGTGTTCTGTGAAGCAGATTGAGAACTTGATGTAACAAACCATTTCAGCTGATCTGACAATGTCTGTATTCAATGTTCTCATTCCTGGAATTTTACTCTCGAAGATCTCACTTCGCCAGTTAGTCCCACTGCCCTGACGTTTTCCACATATTTCCACAACATCTTTTCAGTTAATTAACTGTCTGTTTCTGTCTTTAATGTGAATCTCTTGTCCCTTTCTTTCTTTCCCTAGTCTTGGGTTTTGGCCTCCCTGGTGTATCGAGTGCTGGCATTGTGTAGCTCAGAAATAATGAAATGGGGTGTGTCAAGCTGTTGTTCACTTCCTGGTATGTCCCATGTGATGGTCCATGGACAGACGTGTTTCAGAAGTTATGAGAAACATCCTTGTAACTTGGTGTGTACCTGTGGCTGTCGCTCTCAGGTGACCATGCGATTAGTAACAAAAGGAAGCCCACTGAGTAAAGGACCACGCATATAAATTTCCTGACAGTGCTGTCACTTTTTAAATAAGAGGTTATTTTCTCCCTTTTTTTAGTAAGAGACCTTAAAGGCAAAACTTCCTACTGAAAACGGCTCAAGTAAATAACTTATGGGGCTTTTAGGGTTTTTTAAATAAATAGCAGTAACAATGGCCAGCTGGCACAGACCAGGATTTCTAGTTTTTTTATATATTGTAGCTATAACAATCACCAGGTGCTGGGGGTCCCAGAAGGGTTGTAAGTTTCAGAAAATTATCCACAGCTGCTATTCTCTCTGGAACCTCACTTGATGGTGTTTCCTCCTGGATTGGAGAACTGTATGCAAGAATGCATGTCTGAATGTTCCTTTTTGCCAAGGGGTGTGTTTATGGGATGTTGATATATTGGAACAGTTCATTAGTAGAAAGTACTGTATCCATTATTCGGTTAAGATTGCCAATAGAAAAATTATTCTAAATTCATCTTCATTTCTAATTGGATTTTCATTAGAGTGTTTAAATATATTGTATTTTGCTTAATGGTGAGTGGTTTGAATAGTTTGACATCTGGAACACCCAACTCACGTCTACCTTTAAAATAAGGAAAGGTTGGCATCCAACCTACCTTCTTAAACTAGTTTGAGGCGGTCTGGTTCGACGATAGCAAAATATGGACTCTTGTCTGGTTCTGAATCGATAATACAAAATTGGGTCTAGAATTTGCAAACAGGCCATTCTCCCCAACAAGTCCACACTGACCCTCCGAGGAGTAACCTACCCAGACCTATTCCCTTTCCCTATTATTACACATTTACCCCAACGAAGGCAACTAACTCACACATCCCTGAAAACTATGAACAATTTATCATGGCCAATACACCTGACATGCACATCTTTGGATTATGGGAGGAAACCAAGTCATCCAGAATAAGCTCATGCAGACATTGGAGAGTATGCACCAGGAGGCTATTGGGTTCAAAGGTCGTGTATGGTAGTTGATAGTGTCTTTTTTCTGGATGTTGAATTCGGTTGGTTTAAACAGTATTTTGTGCATAAAGATTCAGTCATTACGAGTTCTCTGGGTGTGTAAAAGTGAAGTTGGCGGTTTTACAAATGGTAATGATGGTAAAGCTTTAGGAATTGACAGACAACCTGGAGTTGGGGTTGCGATTGTCTGTGAGAAAATTAGAGATAATTACAGCTATAGATCGGCAATTACGTTTAGTGGAACCACCATCAAACTCTTCGGAAATGGCTGGAATTGAATTTGAACTGATGGTCTTTGAACCTGAGAAGGAATTGAAAGAGTTTGAATTATGATGAAAAGTAGAAATAAAAGAAAGGGAAACGAAGAGGAAAGAGAGAAAAGGACAGAAGAAAAGCAGAGAGTTTCAACTTAAAACGTTAGCAATTAGAGAGGAAAGTTGATATAGAAGGCGGAGATGAAGGTAGAATGTCGGTGGGATGAGGAGGATAGTGCGGTTGAGCAACCCTATTGTAACCAATGGCCTAACGAGGTTCTGTTTAAATGCATCCAGGCATTCTCTAAATTTGATGAGAAGGATGGGGAAGCCTTTTGAATTTCATTTGAGAAAGTGGCTAAACAAAAGCAGACACCAGTGACCATGTGGATTTATTTGATCCAAAGCTGATAGGTATTTGCATCCCTATCGGAGGAGGTATCTGGCCGGTATGGAGTGGTGAAGAAAGCCATCTGATGTGCATATGAGCTTGGGCCAGACACTGACAGACAGCGTTACAGGAATCTCAAAGAGGGTCCCTGGTTAAACGCACATTGAGTTTGAAAGGATCAAACAAAGTAATTTTGAAAGGTGGTAAGGGTATTAAAAACAGAGCAAACCTATGACACTCTTAAAAGGATTCTTATTTTGGAGAAGTTCAACCATTCACTTCCTACAGTCGTGAAAACTCGTGTGGAAGAGCAGAGTTAAAACGGCAAGATTAGAAGCTGAAATGGCTGCTGATGATGATTGTGTGCAGAAATCAAAGTTTGGTTTCTGTGAGAGATGGAGAAGAATGTGCGAGGTCTTGTTAAGGTTTACTGGCATCGACCAGGAGTAGCAGGTAAAGAGGTTAGAGCATTAAGAGGTACAGAAGCATGTAATTATTTTATGCTGAGACATGAGGAGCTATGTCATTCAGAGGGACTATTGGAGAGATGAGAATGCTCCATTATGTAACGTGTGATTGGAGTCTCTAATGGAAACATCAACAGATTTATTCCACAATGGGGAAGGAGGCCTTGAGCTTGGTGTTGGCGTTACAACATTTCACATTTACATTGCTAATAACATACCTGAGACAAATCTTTATCACTGATCATAACCCCTTAAAGTTTTTGGAGAAGTTTAGGGAGAAAAATACCAGTCTGTTTCTATTGAGCTTATTATTGCTGCCATTCAGTTTGAAACTATACAGGCGACAGGGCGATAAAACCTAAGTGTGGAGACTTGGATGAAGAAAGACAAAGGCATTCTGTGGCAGGAGTAAAATGACTGAAATCGAAATAGATGTGAATATTTGTATGCTCAGAGTCAATGTAACATATATGCATTTCAGTCTACTAATAGAGGAAGATTAGGATGTCTAAAATGAATCCACCTTTGTGTATCGATGGATTATTTTATTAAAGATGGAGTTGTGAGGATGCTATCACTGTAAAAAGATTATTTCTCTTGGTTTTTTTTTTGAAGACAGGTGTTAAGGGCAGAGGTGCAGAACTGCTGTCTGAAAACAGTTTAAATAAATAACTGAGATTTTGGGTTTCATTAAAACGGTCGTAACAATGGAAGGGCAGTGGCCAGCTCTCCCAGACCAGATTTCCTCATTTTACTTTTAGCTGCAGCATTCAGAAGCTGCTGGGGATCCCAGAAGGGTTGGAAGTTTCAATACATGAACCCCAGCTGCTTTTCTCTCTGAGATCTCTGTTGATATTGTTTCCCCCTGGATTGGAAAACTGCGGTAAGGATCTGTATTTGAATATATCTTTGTGCCAAGCGGTGTAAACCAAGAAGGTACGGTATCTATTGTTTGTGAAGGGTTCCAACATATAAGCTATCCCAAAACGTTATTTTCTTTGATTGTATTTTAACTAAAGCATTTGAATAGATTATATTTTGCTCAATGTCGAGTGGTTTGACTAGTCACAACATAACTGGAACACACACTTCACATCGATATTCAAAATAAGGAAAGGTTTGGGTTTAAACAGCCTTCTTAAAATATTTTGAGGGAATCTGGTCTGGTCGAAAACACTCGTAGCGAGGGGCTTCTGACTGGCTTCTGCAATTGAAAATTTAGTGGAGGGGCAGGGGATGTTTTGCTGGAGGATGTGCTGTGAGCTGCCTCAGACATTCAGGGAGACCTGAGGATTTGGTGACCCAACTCTGGATGGAGCATGGGGACTGCAGCTACAGCATCTGAGCCTGCAACATGAACAACAAATGGAGCAGAGGCTGCAGACAGGGGAAGCTCTGAAACCACGGAGTGCGTGTGTGTGGGGAAAGGGATCTGCTGGATCCACCCCGGGTTTTCCAGGAATAATTTCCAAAACTCCACTTAACCCAGGATCAAAGTATGAGGGACCCTGACTGAACAAGGGGCTGGTCACAGAGCGGTGTCACCTCCTTCAACACGACCTGCAGCTTCACACCAGGGGGAGGATGGTGCTGTCAGTGGCTGTTAGGGTCACTGTTTCATTCAGCTTTTATGATCCAGAACTTTCCCCGCAGGACTAGGTGACATATCCATCATCTCCCAGTATCTCAACATCAATGTTACCATTCGGTGATGGAGGATATATATGGTGGATGAGGTAAATAGATTGTTTCTCCCACAGCAGGGAGCTGCCGGGTGTATCTATACTGGATAGTGGGATTCCCGATGGTGTCTATGGCATCTGCAAAGTACCCATGTCAATGGGGAGAGGTAGAGGAACTGAAGGAGCTCTCTCTCATTCCATTAATGTCACAGCGTGCCCATCACAGTACATCATGTGGTGAATACCCACTGTCCTGGCAGCAGTCATGGTCTCTTCATTCAGAAGCAGTCAGCCATTCCCATCGTCATCGGGTCTCCACGTAGAAAGGAATGAATATATCTTGGATAAAGGCCGTCCCCTTGATGCACGTTTCAAAACACCATCCCCACCATCAATCAACCAGATCAAAGTATTCCATGTGTACGGAGAGCAATGGGGTCACTTGGGGTGTCTGGGAGTAGACGATCAGGGATGGAGCAAAACCTCCCCTATCTGAACGGATCTGAGTGAACCCCCCAGTACACAGTTTCATTAAGTCCTGTAATCCCTCTCCATTTCAGTAACATATTGCTTTCTATTATTCCTGTAAATGAAATGACAGGTTATATCATGTTAAATTCCACCTGCTAAACTATTGTCTATTGCCTTTACATTTCTGAATCTATTTGCAGACTCTCCACCCTCTCTTAATAATTTATTTTCTTGCTTACCACAGCGACATCACCAAACTCAGGATCTGTATATCTGTTCCGTCCACCTGATCATTAATATAGATTGTAAATAGTTG
This sequence comes from Chiloscyllium punctatum, assembly GCF_047496795.1. Taxonomy (NCBI): domain Eukaryota; kingdom Metazoa; phylum Chordata; class Chondrichthyes; order Orectolobiformes; family Hemiscylliidae; genus Chiloscyllium; species Chiloscyllium punctatum. The sequence continues at coordinate 42,025,657 of NC_092766.1, forward strand.
AGAACCCAGCGCTGGTCAATGTGTGACCCTACTGTTTACGTTCTGTCTAACTGATTGAGACTGATTTATCCTGAGTGCCTGCTCCTGTATGATACCCAGTCCTCCCCCATTCCTGTGAAACACTGTCGAAGGGTTGAAAAATAACAAGGAGTATCTGTGAGGAATCCAACCCCTCGATGAGGCTGATGTCAACACGGCCTCTGTTCCACTTTCCTGCCATCTCTCCATCCTAAAACTCTAGTCTCTTGTTGTAGATTGCGCCAGATGAAAAAAAAATCCACTCCATATCTACACATTCAATTACTTTTAGAATATTACAGACCTCAATGAGATCTCCTTTCATTCTTATAAGCTCTAGAGTATAGGCCTAACCTGCTCAATTTCTCTTCATAAGGCAAACACTTCAAATACGGAATCAATCTAATGAAGCTCTTCTGAATTGCCTCCAATGGACATACCTCATTCTGCAGGAAACCCAAACTATGCTCCAGTTGCAGCCTCACTAATGCCTTGCATAGCTACAGCAACACTCCCTACCTTTCTACTCTATCCTTTTATAAATAAACACTGAAATTATGCTTGCATTTCTCATTACTTGCAGTACCCACAGGCAGGTTTTCTGTGATATGCAAGCAGACACCCAGATCCCTCTGCACATAAACACTTTGAACTTTCTCTCCATTTAGATAATAATTTGTCTTTCTATTATCCTGGCCAACTTGAATAGCCCCATATTTATTCCCATTAATTTTCCTTGCTAAATATTGGCCGATTCACGCAACCTATCCATATAGTTTTAAAATCTCTTGCATCATCATTCCAAAGTAATTTCCCACCGATGTGAGAGTCATCTGAAAATGTGGCATTGTATGTTCTCTCCCGTCAACCGAGTACAGTAATCCAATCAATGCAAATGGTTGAGGCATGAGTGCTGAAATCAATGGCACCCCACACATTGCATTTGCCAAAATAAAATGACACATTTATTCCATCTGACTCCATTTTGTTGGATAACCAATCCTCCATCCAAGCTAATAAATTACTCCTAAACCCATGTTGTCTGATATTACCACTTACTCTTTGGAGAAGCGACACATCCAATGCCTTCAGGAAGACCAGATATGTTCCACCTCCCACGATCCACCTTTTTTGTGACATCTTCAAATAACTCAAGCAATCACTTCAAACTTGATTGTCCTTTGTAAAACCATGTTGAATCTGATAGATTGTGGTTTAAATTTGCAAATGTCCTGAACAATGGACTCTAACAATTAGCCTTAAATTACAATAGTTTATTGTTACACTTTAGTCCCTAATGTATACCATTATTATAAGTTCTTCCCTTTCGAAAGCCTTTACGTTTTCTTTGAATTCCTGTTTGATGGGCAAACGTTTTTAAGAGATCTGCTCCAGTTGCTGTGTAAGAGTCATGTGTGGCTGAATGGACTCACCATCCTGCTGGTGTACAAACTTGATGGGCTGATGTCTTTCTCGTGTTCCTATGTTGTCGTCTCCAAGGCCAGAATGATCTGCACCTGTTGATCCTTTAGAGGATTGGGAGATTATGAAATCTTACTGTTGCTCCCTAATATTTTGATGGGCTGATGGGTCTTCTCATACTTCTCCATGGAAATATTGAACGGTCTCCTCATGTATCCGGGAGATGGTTCTGAGAGATTGATTGGTCTTCTCTTGTTCCCATACAACAGACACGTGTCGAAATTACTTCTTGCTTTCTCATTAAAGAAGCCTCAGATAGTTTTTATCCTTATCCAATTCCCTTGCAATAGGCTCGGTGGGTCTGAATGGCCTCCTGTTATCCCAGTGTAACAATCTCCAGTCGTTGTGTGACCTCTTCCAGTTCCTATGTTACAGACTTGAGGAGGCTGAATGGACTGATCCTGTTGCTGTTTAACAGGATACTGGTGCAGCATGGCCTCATGTTACAGGGTTGAATGGCTGATTGGCCTCCTTCTGTAAATGTATATCAGGCTCCAGGGGCTGAATAGCCTCATCCTGTTTTGGTGTAACAGGGTCGAAGGCTTGAATATCCTCCTGTTGTTCCTGTGTAACAGGTTGGAGAACGGAATGGATTCCTCCACTATCTGTGTAATTCGCTTCACTCGTTGACTACATCTGTCATCCATGTTGAAATAAGGTCATCCTTATTTTTTGTAAACTCCAATGGCTACTGGGTCAACCTGATCATCCTTTCGTTATAAGCTAGCACCTTCATTGCAGGAATCAGTTGAGGGAACCATCTGTGAGCTCCTTCCAATATAACAACATCATTTCTTCACTGAAGAGATTAAATCTGTACACACTACTCCAGATGTGATCTCACTAAGACCCTGTACAGCAGCAGCAATGCTTTATCGGCCTGCTGTAAGGTTCCCACCCAGGTTAGAGCTGTCTCAGCTCTCTGGGCGAATATAGAGCATTGTTGGAAAATCATTGTCCTTCTCCACTCAATCAGCATAACAGGAGCTCTGGAGAAATTAAAGTTGGAGAAGATCATGAATGATGTGGCGAGATGATCTCTACCATTAATCTCTCCAGAGCCCACATCGCTCAGATTCCACAGAATCTAGTAAGATGGAGCAAACATTGATGGGAGTTATATCTCAAAGTGAAAGCTGCAATACAAATGCTGGACATGTTATAAAACAGGAAATGAGATATACACATTTGTGGGTACTGCAGTAATAATATACTGCTTACATTATATCTAAACTGTGTTAACCCAATTGAATGCTAATGCTGGGAAAATGGATTTCATGAGATGGTTTACATGAACATTATGTTGAGCACTGAGCTCGAGATCAGGTTATTTAGGAATTGGTGTTGAGTGATCAGAAGAGCTAATTGAAAATTTTGCTGGAAAGGGATTTTTGGGAACAGTGACCACAATGTATTGGTTTTGTTTTATGCTGTTTGAGTACACGACAGTTTTTGTTGTATTTGAAGTAACCATTTGAAATCTGAGTCATGCAGACCATGAAGGTGTGAGGAGAAAGTGGGGACTACAGATGCTGGAGATCAGAGTTGAAGAGTGTGGTGCTGGAAAAGCATAGTCAGGCAGCATACTAAGAGCAGATAAAATGATGTTTCGGGCATAAACCTTTCATCAGGAAAGAAGCTTTTGGGCCTAGGGGCTGAGAGATAAATGAGAAGGGGGTGTGGCAGGGGGGAGGTAGCTGGGATTACGATAGGTAGATGAAGGTGGGGTTGAAAGTGATAGGTGATGAAGGGAGACAGAACGCCTCATCTACTGCATCCATTAAAGACAATGTGGTCTTCTCTTCATTGGCGAGGCAGGAGGTCAACTTGTAGACCATTTCAGGGAACATCTCTGGGACAACCACATTGAAAGACACCATCGCCTAGTGGCTGAGCACTTTAACTCCCCTTCCCACTCTGCCAAGGACATGAGAGTCCTGGGCCTGCTCCATCGCCAAACCCGAGCCACCAGAAGCCTGGAATAAGAAAGCCTCCTCTTCTGCCTTGGGACCCTCCAACCACAGGGTTGATTTCGCCATTTCCCTATTTCCCCTAATCCCACCTTATCCTACTCCAACCTTCCAAGTCAACACCGCCCTTTTGAATGTTCCTATGTGTCCACCTTCCTTCCTATCAATCTGGTCCACCCTCCTCTCCGACTATCACTTTCAACCCCACCTTCATCCACCTATTAGATGAAAGGAGGCAGCTTAGAAAAATGCCAAATGTTGCAATAAGCCAGTGGATTCAGAGAAATGAAGGACCCAGCAAAGAATGACCAAAATCAGAAAGAGAAAAAGCATGCAAACGGAAGAAAAACATGAAGACAGCTAAAAAGCGTCTATCAATGTATGGAAAAAATAATAAAAACAAGGCCAAATGTGGAACAATTGGGGAGCGTTCACGATAATTTATTGCAGATTACAGAGAGATCGCAGGGAAAAGGAACAGTGTCTTTGTGTCTATCTCCATGGAAGAATGTCCATAAATTCTCCCAGAAATATCAAGTGACCATGGGACTTGTGTAAGTAACGTCTAAGATCATTCTTATCAGTGATGAGGTCATCTTGGAAAAGAAAGCTGGATTGAGTATTTATAAATCTGACAGACTAGATGTACTTCATACAAGAATTTCAGAGGAAGCAGCAATAGACATGTTGATTGCATCGCGGATTTTCACTTTATTTTCCGACACATTCCCGAAAGGCATTTAGCCAATCTGGATAAAGCAAAGGTTAGAAATAATATCCAACAGTTTAAGAAAGGATGAATTTGGAGAATGGTAAACTGCAGACCAGTTAACCTGTCATCCGCAGTCAGGTATCTCTTGGACTCGATTACAAAGAACATGCTACTAGATATTTAGAAGGTAAAAACATAACTGGGGAGTGTGAGAATGCACCGATGAACGGAAAACCAGAAGTGGCAAACATTTTTTTGGAATGGTTTGAAGATGATTCTTGTGGACATAGGCAATGAAGAACCAATGGATAATGTATAGTTGGATATTCATGAGCTTTTTTTAAAGAACTCATACACTGAGCTCATAAGAAAAGTTAAACCGAGAGGTATTAGGAAGAACATATGCAAATGGGAAAGTAAAAATTAGGTTTACATTCATGTGAATGTATTTGGAAGATAGAGGATGTCGTGCTCCAGTTGCATCGAGCGTTGGTGAGACTAAACGTAGAATATTGTGTATCGTTCGGAGTCCCAATCTAAGAAAGAATATATTGACTACAGAGGAACTTCAAAAGGTATTCTCCAAATTAACCCCTAAGTTGGCAAGGTTGTCTGACGGGGTAACTCAGCCTGTAATCTCGAGTTTCGAAACATGAGAGGTGATTGTCGTGAATCTTAGAAATATCGAAAGGACTGAATAGCAGAGGGACATGAGGAAGTACAAGTAGGTGAGATCTGGGAGAATCCAACGATATTCTACACGGACAAGTCGAACAGAATAATCAGCAAACAGTTAGTGTCCATTAGAAACCAAAGGGGCAATCTGTGTGTCAAGATGGAGAACATTGACGGATTGTAACAGGAGACCTTCACATCTATTTCACTTGGGAGAAGGAGGATGCAGGTACAGAATTCAAGAAGATGGACTGGACAACTCTTGAACAGATTGATGTGAAATACGAGTAGGGATTTGAGGCTTTGTTCTGTATAAATTTGGACCAATCTCCATGTCTGAAAGAGTTGTATCACAGGCGGCTGTTGGGGTCAAGGGAGGAGTGACCCTGATTGAATATTTTAAATGGAATCTGACCATAGGGGAGGTGCCAGAGAACTGGAGGACTGCTAATACGATTCCACTTCACAGTAAGGGTGGGAGAGATAGACCAGGGAACTATAGACGAGTGAATATTAGATCACTGTTAAGGAAACTACTGGATAAAATAGGGAAGGAGAAAATCGAACTCCAATCAGAGTCACAAGGTTTGATCAGGGATAATCATCATGACTTTATCAGAAGGGAGTCGCATCTAATGGATTTGATTGAATTAGTTTGAGGAGGTCGATTGTTTAGTTTTGTAGGATGGCCTTTGACAAATTTCCAGCTGGGATACTGAGAAATAATGTAAAATCTCACAATATGAAGGATACCTTGACAGGTTACAAGGAGAATTGTCTTAGTGGCAGCAGGCAGAGGGTGGTGGGAGAAGGCTGTTTGAGCGACTGGAGACAAGTGTCCCCTGGTGTACCACAGGGATCAGTGCTGTGTCCCTAATTGTTTGTGTTATTCATAAAAACAGATGTGAATGTGGAGGGGGCTAGGTTTAGAGTGGGGGAGGTGTGATAAGTAAGTGTATGTTTGACATAAAGATTGACCGGTTGGTTCGCAGTGAGGAGGAAGGCCTTAAGTTACAGGAAGATGCAGATGATTGGTCAGATGGGCAGATCAATGGCAGATGGAATGTAACCCTGATAAATATGAGGTGATGCACTTTGGGAGAAGGAACCAGACAGGGGAGGACTCAATGAATGGCAGCACACTGGGAAACTCAGGGTGTGTTTCTCCACACATGCCTGAATGTGACTGGACAGGTTAATGGACTAGTTAAGAATTGGACCTTGGGTGTAGCATTTCCTAATCAGGATGTAGATTATAAGAGCAATACAGGGCTTTGGTTCGGACAAAATGGAATACTGTATGTAGCTCTGGGAGCAACATTCTAGGAAGGATGTGATTGTACTGGAGAGGGTGCAGAGGATATTGACCAGGATGTTCCCTGGGATGGAGCATATCAGCTATGGAGAGAGGCTGGATAAGCTCAGGTTGTTTACTTTGGAGCAGAGAAAGCTGAGGGGTCCGTGATTCAGGAGAAAATAGATTATGAGGGACATGGACAGGGTGGATAGAGAGCCGCTGTTCCTTTTAGTCAGAGGATCAAGAACAAATGAGCACACTTTTAAAGTGAAAAGTTTGAGGTTCAGAGAGGATTTAAATATTTTTTCACCTCGAGGATGTGGGGTTCTGGGATTACTTACTAAGAAGGGGGATTATCACGGGTAACCTCACAATCAGTAAAAAGTACTTGGCGAACAATTGGAAGTGTCAGAACATTCCAGGCTATGGGCCTGGTGTAGGAAAGTGGGACTGATATAGATTGTGCTGTATTTCTGTTAGCACAGAGTCTATGCTCCTGTGAGTGTATGGTGTGTAAGGTCAATTATTGAGCAGTCTAAGGCAGGAATTGATGGCTTTCTGAAGAGTACATTCAAAAGGGTTAAAAGAGTGAACTGTAATAGCTGGTTAAATTCTGTCAATGTGAGAAATATGAGAAAACAAGTGCAGTTTCCCGACAGTTTGAAACCAGAGAATAGAGATTGGGAAACAGGGAAATGGCAGAACTATGAAGCCACTACTTCAGTTCTGTCTTCACAGAACTTTCAAACAATACAAGGAAAACCGAGTCGGGTGTGGGAAAATGATAGAGTACATTGAACATAAAACATAGTAAGGAAATGGTTTAGGGGAAATTATTGGGGCTGAAAGTATTGGTCATAGGCAACACTAACATAGATTTATGAAATGGGAATGATGTTGGAGAAACAGACTGGGAGACAAATGAAAGAGAAGCAATGGATGTAAAACATGTGGATTTTTGGTAAAGCTCCAAGCCCAATTTGCGAAATCAAATCTGAGTGGATTGGGGGCTAATATATGGCTATGTTTCCAGAATGGGATAGCTGGCAGGAAACGGTGAATAGAAATAAACAGACTCGTCAAGCAACAGCCTGACATTGTCTGTAAGGTATGATTCTGTGGGTATGACTATATCGCAGACAACCCATTACCTACCCCGAATATCTCCTGTCTCATCAGCAGGACGGACACAGCAGAAGTGGCGGCACAGTGGGATACAGTTGGAAGGGAATTGCTCTTGGAGTCCTCAACAGTGACTCCGTATCCCATGAAGTCTCATGGCATTACTTTGCACATGGGAAAGGAAACCTCCTGCTGATTACCATGTACCAGCCTCTCTCAACTGATGAATCAGTACTCCTCCATGCTGACCAACACTTGGAGGAAGCACTGAGGGTAGCACGGACGCAAGATCTACTCTGGGTGGGGGATTTCAATGTTCGCCACCAAGAGTATCTCAGCGACAACATTACTGATCGAGCTGGCCAGGCACCAAAGGATAGAACTGCTCGACTGGTTCTGCAGCAGGTGGGAAAGGGACCAACAAGAGGAAAATACATACTTGAACACAGCCTTACTAATCTGCCAGTTACAGAAGTATCTGTCCATGACATTATCAGTAAGAGAGACCACCGCATAGTCATTGTGGAGACAAAATCACACCTGCACATTGAGAATAACCTCCACCATTTTGGGTGGTACTATCACGTTGCTAAACAGGGCAGACTTTGAACAGATCTAGCAGCTCAAATCTGCATGTCCATAAGGTGTCATGAGTCATCAATAGCAGCCAAGTTGTACTCCCGCATAACCTCATGGCCTCCCGCATATCCCTCTCACAACAATTGCCATCAATCTAGAGGATCAACATTGGTTCAGTGGAGTTTGCAGGATGGCAGGAGCTGCACCAGGCATACCTGATAATGGGGTGTCAACCTGGTGAAGCCACCAATCAGGACTACTTGTGCGCCAAACAGCATAAGCAGTAAGTGATAGACACAGCTAAGTGATCCCACAAGCAAAGGAACATTTCTAAGCTCTGCAGTTGTTCCACATCTAGCCGAGAAACGTTGGGGACAATTGAACAATTCACTGGAGGAAGCGATTCCACAAATAACCCCTTCCTCCATGATGGAAGAGCCCAGCACTTCAGTGTATCAGATAAGGCTGATGCATTCGCAACAATCTTCAGTCAGAAATGCTGAGTGGATGATCCATTTCAGCCTCCTTCAGTGGTCCTCAGCAATTCAGTTACCAGTCATCAGCCAATTCGATTGAGTCCACTCGATATCCAGAAACGAGTGCAGATACTGGATACTCCAAAAGGTGCATAATCTGACACCATTATGTCAATACTACTGACAACTTGTGCTCCATAACTTGCCACTCCCCTAGCCAAACTATTTCAATACAGTTACAACAATGGCTTTTCCTGATTACGTGGAAAATTACCCCAAGTAATCATTGCTCCTGTATGTAAAAAGCAGAACAAATCCAATCCGGCCAAATACCACCCCATCAGTCTCCTCTCGATCATCAGTAAAGTGGTGGAAGGTCTCAGTGCTTTTAAGCAGCATCTGCTCAGCAATACCCTGGTCAATGACGCCCTGTTTGGGCTCCACCATGGCCACTCAGCTCCTGACCTCATTACCGTGGTTCAAACATGGACAAAAGAGCTGAATTCCAGAGGTGGGGTGAGAGTTACAGCCCTTTAAGTCAAGGCTTCATTCGACCCTGTGTGGTATCAAGGGGCTTTAGCAACACTGGAACCAATGGGTATCAGAGGCCAAATCCCTGCTGGTTAGATTCATACCTGACACGTAGGAAGGTGGTCATGGTTGATGAAGGTCAATCAACTCAGCTCCAAATCTGTAGGAATCCCTCGAGCAGTGACCGAAAACTTCTTCAGGGCTGCTTCATCAATGACCTTCCCTCCATTTTAAGGTCAGCAGTGGGGATGTTCGCCAATGATTGTACAATGTTCTACAACATTTGTGGCTCCTCAGATACTGAAGCAGTCCATGTTCAAACGCGACAAGATCTGGAGAGTATCCAGGCTGACAAGTGTCAAGTAATATTCAGGCCGCACGAATGCCAGACCGTGACCATCACCAATAAAATACAATCTAACCTGCCCCTTGACATTCAATGGTGTTACTATCACTGAATCCCCAGTATCAAAGTCCTGGTGGGTAATCATGTCTCAGAAACTCACTGGTCTCGCCACATGAACACAGGAACTATAACAGCAGATTAGAAGCTAAGAATACTGCGGCGAGTAACTCACATCCTGACGTCCAAACGTCTGTCCATCATCTACAATGCATAAATCAGAAGTGTAATAGGAGACTCCCAATTTGCCTGGAAGAGTGCAGCCCCAACAACACTCAAGAAGCTTGATACCATCCAGGACAAAGCAGCCAGTTTGACTGTCCCTTCACCCACAATGCTCCACCATTGACGCTCAGCAGCAGCAGCAGCAGTGTTTTACTATCTACATGCTGCAATGAAACGGTTCACCAAAGATCCTCAGAGACCATCTTCCCAACTCACGACCACATCTATCTAGAAGGACAAAGGCTGCAGATGGATGGGAATACCATCATCGTCAGGTTCTCTCCAAGCCATTCACCATCCTGACTTGGAAATATATCACCGCTCCTTCACAGTCACTGGATCAGAATCCTGGGATTCCCTCCCTAATGGCATTGGAGGTCAACCACAGCAGGTGGACTGCAGCGTACAACAAGGCAGCTCACCACCACCTTCGCAAGGGCAATTAGGGTCAAGCAATAAATGCTGGCCCAGCCAGTGACACCCAGATTCATGAAATAAATGAATAGAAATTAACAGAGGAAGGTTGTTGAGGTGTCGCAGGAATCAGTGCTTGGGGCCCAGCTGTCCACAATGCCCTTTAAACATTTGGTTGCTGGAATCAGATACAATATATCCCAGCCTGCTGACAGCACTAACGGGTGTGGGATTGTGAGCGGGTGAGGAGGTTATAAAAAAGCACCGAGAAGACTAAGACAAGTGGAGTGAATGGGTAAATACGTGACAGATGGGAAACAATGTGTATAGAGGTGACGGTGTGCTCTTTGGTGGAAACGATAAATTGGCAGCCTACCATTTGAAAGGGATTGGTTGAAACATGTTGATCTACAAAGGTGCGTATGCTCCTTTTTGTTGTTTCCTTCTGCATAAACCTCTGATGTCCCTGCAGCGCAGTGAGTTCTGTAACCAGAAGTCAATACTGGCCATGGCATTGGCATGCTGCCCAGTGTACACAGACCCACCAAGTGGGGAGCTGCAACACTGAAAAGGATCTGCATCTCCCTGTACACCAGTCGTTGAAAGTAATATTGCAGAAACAGAAAGCAGTGAGGAACATAAATGGTGTGTGGACCTTAATTTCAGGGGGGTGCGAGTCCAGGAGAAAGGGTGTCTTACTGCAACTGTATACGGCCTTGGTGAGATATCATCTTGAACATTGTGCATTATTGTGGACGGTTTTTGTCTCCTTACCTAATAAAGGACAAACCTGACATTGATGGAGAGCAGTGAAGGATGACCAGACTGATCTCTGGGATGACAGGCTTGCGGTGGGAGCAGAGTTTGGGGTGACTGGGCCAGTATTCCATGGGGTTTAGGAAAATGAGTGGAGATCTCAGTGAACTATACAAAACTCTGACAGGGTTAGTCAGATTGGAAGCAGGGATGATAATTCCCCTGGCTGGGACTTCTAAAACAAGGGACCTCAGTATTAGGTACAGGCAGTCACTCTGCATTGAGATGATAATAAATGTCTGCTCTCACTGACTCGGGAACCTGGGGAATTCTCTCGCACCTGGAAACCGAGACACTGATTATAAATAAGGATTTAGAGACAGTAAAGGGATGGTGGGAGAGCAGGAGTACGGTGTGGAAATGAAGGGCCAACCATCATTATATTGAATTGGTTAGCAAACTTGATGGACCAAACGTACTACTGCACCGCCTATTTTATAGCTTCCCAAGGTTACTCACATTAACGGATATGTATATCGTGTGGGGTAAGTGCATTGAGGAGATTTTTTCTATGAACTAGAATGAGGAGGCTAAATGTGTTTTCCATTCCCGATGTTTCTGTGCAGTCTGTGGGAAAGCTCTGTAAATGCTGTCACAAGCTCTCAGGTGTTAGGAAGGAGGTTTCTGCAGGGTCGACAGGACTGTGTTCCCATTCCCTTTTCTGACATTGATGCTGAGGCCGGGTGTTCTGTCCGGTTTCATCCTTTCAGACCTCGAAGTAGTTTGCTTCGAACAGATCTGTTGGTCAAGTCTGGTAGCTTTAATGAGTTAGCATGAGGTAAAGTTCACGTGATTCTGACCCTGACATCTTCGCCCACACTCGTCACTGAGCCATAGATGGTGTTGATGGCAATGACAGACTGAGGTGTTACCCTGGCAAAAAGTTACAGGTTGTGGTTGAATGCAGATCTGCTTCTCCTGCTTCTGTGGTCTACAGCACTACGTGAATACGCAGTTTCGAGCTGCAATATCTGCAATGCACTTTTGCTGTCTGTTCCCCAATTCTCACTGAGACCCATTCACCCATCAGCCCTGCACTCAGTGACCTAACCTGGTTTCTGATGTGGAAATACTTTATTTTCATACTCTCATTCTGCTGAGGATCTGTCTTCCCGGGTCTTGCTTCCAATCTGACAGATTCCGCAAAAGCATTTAACTGATCTTAATTCAAATGTTTAATTCACCTAAATCTTTTTCCTTGAGAAATACCAATCTTCTGTGCTTAAAGTGAATGTGTTTCCTCTGTTTCTTTACCTGACCATGATTAAGGGCTCTGTAGTGTCAGTGATGCCAGCGTTATGCAGTCTCAGAGCCAATGAATTCTCTGGATTCGCAATCATCTTCACCACATTGTATGTTTCCTCTTTTGGTTTGATGCATTATCACTCATGGCTGCCTTGTCCTCCCATGAGTATGTTTCAAGTTCTTGGGGTTGCATTTCTGGTGACCATCTTGAGGGACTGAATGGTCTCCTCTGTTTCTGTGCACCAGGTTATAGGAGTAAGCGTCCTCCAACTGTTTCTGTCTAGCAGGTATGAGGGGCTGAATGGCACACAGGAACATGGGACTGAGGAGCAGGAGTGGGTCATTAGATACTTTGAGCCTTCTCCACCAGGCAGTAAGATTGTGGCTGATCAGGTTGGGGTCTCAGCCCCACTTTCCTGTCTGTATCCCATTATCCGTGACTCACAACTTTGTCAAATATTTCACTAATGCAGCTTTCAATCAATGTGACACAGAGGCATGATATACTTCCAGAGAAGAGAAGTCCGACTTGAAAGGACCTTACAGAATTTTTCATCATCCCTCTTATAGAATCAGAGAGTCATGCAGAATGAAAGCAGACCTTTTAGTCCAATCTGTTCACTCCGATCATATATCAGTCCCATTTGCCAGCATTTGGTAAATATCCCTACTTTTTTAAATGTGCGATTGTAACCGCCTTCAGCACTTCCTCTGACAGCACTTTCTGTACACACACCACTATCTGTGTGAATCATTTACCTATAGATCCCTTCTAAATCAATCCCCCTCGCCTTCAAACTATGCCCTCTTGTTCTGGACTCCCCTACCCTGGAGAGCAGTACGTGGCTGTTCAGAATATCCATACCCCTGATGGTTTTATCAACCTCTTTAATGTCACCCCCCAGCCTCTGACACTCCAAGGGGAAACACCTCAACCTAATCAACCTCTCCCTAAAGCTCAAACCTCCAGTCCTGGAACATCCGTGTAAGTCATTTCTGCAGAAAACCGAGTTGTACGCAGTATTCTTAAAGTGGCCTCACCAACGTTCTGTACAGATACAACATACCACCACAACTCCGATACTCAATACTCTGATTGATTAAGGCAAATGTGCCAAATGTGTTCTGCACCACACTCTCTACCGCGTTTCCACTTTCAAGGAACAATGCACCTGCAGCCCTATGCCCCTTTGTTTCACAACACTCCCCAGGACCTGACCATGAAGTATATAATGTCTGCCCTGATTTGCCTTCCCAAAATGCAAAGCTTCATTTTTCTCTAAATAAAACTTCATCTGTTACTACTTGCATCTTTGTCCCATCTAATTGCGGTCTTGTTGTACTCTGAGATAATCTACTACATCACCATTCTGATGTCATCTGTATACTTACTAACTATTGCCCCTATATTCACATCTAAATCCTTTACATAAATGATAAAATACAGTGAACTCAGTCCTGATTCTTACAGCACACTGCTGCTCACAAGCCGCCAGTCTGAAAAATTTCCCTCTTCCTTCAAGCCATTTGTGACTAGATCCTTCTGTATCTTATGTAACTGAAATTTACTAATCTGTCTACCAATCAGAATGAAATACTAGCTATGAAGACAGGCTGAGTAGGTTAGGTTTATTTTCACTAGATAAAAGGAGATTGAAGGGGGACCTGATTAAGATTTGCAAAATCATGAAGGGTGTAGCCAGGGTGAATAGAGACAACCTTTTTCCCACGTTGAAGGATTCAATAACGAGAGGTCGTGCTTTCAAAGTGAGAAGAGGAAAGTTTAAGGGGGATACACGCGGTAAGTACTTCACACAGCGGGTAGTGGGCATTTGGAACGCGTTGCGAGCAGAGGTGGTAGAGGCAGGCACGGTCGATTCATTTAAGATGCGACTGGACAGATGCATGAGGAGGTGGGAAGCAGAGGAAGACAGATGCTTAGGAATGGAACGACTGATTTAGACAGTACATTTGGATCGGCTCAGGCTTGGAGGGTGAAGGGCCTGTTCCTGGGCTGTAAATTTTCTTTGGTCTTTGTTCTTTAAAAGAACACCTTGCTGAAGTCCATTTAGACAATGTCTACCAAATTGCCTTCATCAATCTTCTTTGTCATCTCTTCAAAAAACTCAACCAAATTAATGAGACATGATTTCCCATGCAGAAAACTACGTTGTCTACCCCGATCAGCCCTTGGCTTCCCAAATGTATGTAAATGGTATTCCTCAGAATCCCCCCAACAACTTACCCACCACTGACATCAGGCTCACTGGTCTATCGATCCCCGGCTTTTTGGGGTCACTGTTTCCTTTTCTAGTCCCACTCCTCCACTGCTCCCAACAAATGTTAAATGTGACCAGGTTGGTGATATGGCCGATGATATCGGTCTCAGACTGAGTCAGGGTTAGTTTTAGGAACAAGTTAGGCTAGTTTCTTTAATCTGCTAAAACAACACGTTTATGATCCAGAGCAATGTTACTCAAACTATGATGGAAAGATGAATGGCAAACTGTTTGAGTATTGAAATAATATAATCAATATTTCCCTTTCTAAAAACACACACACACACACACACACAGACACACACACACATACACACACACACACACACTGACACACACACACACTGACACACACACACATATACACACACACAGACACACACACACAGACACACACAGACACACACACACACTGACACACACACGCACCGACACACACACACACATATACACACACAGACACACACACACACACACACACACACACACAATCTCTGCAATTTTAACTTGAAAGAACTTTGTCCAAATATTATTGGAACTCATGACAAAGGAAAAATTGTGAGATTGTCCAAAACATTATTCTGCTTCTGAAGATATTGTACTCACACAAGCTGCTAGCAATGGGATTTCATCCTGGGAGAGTTTGGATTTGACTGAATTCCCTTTGCTTTATGCAGTGAGTAGATTCCAGTGAATTCTGGTTCGGGATCATCCAAAGGGTAGCACGGAGGTTAGCACTTGCTGCCTCACAGCACCAGGGACTTGGGGTCGATTCCAGCCTTGGGTGACTGTCTGTGTGGAGTTTGCACATTCTCCCCTTGTCTGTGTGAGCTCCTAATGGGTGATCCAGTTTCCTACAACAAACTGTGTAGGTTCGGTGGATTGGTCATGCTAAATTGTCCGTAGTGTTCAGGGATTTCTAGGTTATGTGCAATAGTCAGGGGTAAATATATGGAAATGGGTTGGGAAGGTTGGTATGGACTTGTTGGGTCGAAGGGCCTGTTTCAACACTGTAGGGATTCCATAAAAATAAGAACGGCAACGATGACTGTAGAGTTTTTTTTTAGCTCGAACACATTGCTGTGATGAGGAACAATGAAGGAGAGAGAGTGCAATAAGCCACTCCTTCTTAGGCAGATTACATTTTCTCCCTCTCTGAGTTGAATCACATAGTAATGTCATCCTCTCCCAAACTGGACCATGTGAGGTCTCCTTGTACATTGTCCAAACTATGTATCCATCACATTCCCTGTTCCATGTAGGTGCATCTTTGCTGCTGTCATACACAGAGCCATACCCTGAGCAGAAAATGGTCTCGGTCAATTTGATATATGTTTACATGTCCCTACATCATTAAAAAATAAAAAGTTAAATTTATTCAGTATACCTGCGTTAAACTGAATGCATTTTTAAAAGAAATACAGAAATTGCTGGAAAAGCTCACCAGGTCTGTCAGTACCCAGATGCTGTAGTTGTACCAGCCACCACCACTTCCTCTGGCAGCTCATTCCATACGCAAACCACCAATATTTGTGAAATGGTGCCCTTTAGGCCTCCTCAAAACCTTTCCCCTCTCACTTTCCACCAAAGCCCTCTAGTTTTGGATGTCCCTAACCTGCTGGAAAACCCCTAACGACTCACCCTATCCATGGCCATTTTGATTTTATAAACCTTTGCTGCAAAATGTGACTCCAATCAACACGAATGGCTGTACTTTCAGTCATCCTGGGACTAAATTCTGAAATGCAATACTGACACCTCTTCCTTCTCCATCAAGTCACAATTCTAAATCCATTTTAATCAGTTTGTTCAGATGTATCCTGAAACACTTCTGTGGGATTTACACCTAGACCTTTGTGCCCGGAGGCAGGGACACTAGCATCACTCAGCAATACCCATAAAGCTGTAACATTATTCTCCTGTGTGTTTGTTCATCAGACTGTCCTGACATGCTGGGACATACCTCTGCAACAGGCAGGACTTGAGTCCAGGCCTTCTAGCCCAGAGCTAGGAACACTACCACACAAGTTCAGGAATTGGAATCAAATCCAGAGCTCTGGCTCAGAGGCAGGGACACTACCCACCACACTACCATACCCAGATTTTGGGTCATATTTTAGTGCCCACTTTTAGCTCAGTGTGGATTTATTATAATCAGGTTGCCATTACTGAACTACACAAAACACTTTGTATTGTTAAACAAATGCAAGGTATTTGTCTCAACTGTAGGATATTGAGGGTACGTGCTGCGCTATCGAAATTAACTATGAGCATCTTTAATTGCTATTATCTGTAGTCTGCAATATTAAGGAAAGAAATCCTGCAGACACACTCTGCCCAATGAAGGGTCTCAAATAGATATTTATTACTGATCACCAGAGACGAAGGGAGAGCTTAATTTCTGACCCCAAAACACCGATCACTCTTACCCAACTCTCACGTGTGACTCCCCTTTTCCTAAAACCATGAAATGACACCAGGCCGCTGATTACTCTCCAGCCTCTCCTCCCCAGTGACTGTGTCTGCAATCTGTCCCACCTCCCCCTAACCACACAAGGCAACCCAAGCTCAGGGTCTTTGTGAAAATCAAGGCCGGAGTGTGTCAGCCTCCTGGAGATGGATGGGCATTTTAAAATTGAAGGGGGAGGGTGAGGTGACAGTAATATCACACACTGGGCTGGGGGGTGGCGGATGGAGTTTAGTTTGGATTAATGCGAGGTATTGGGTTTGGTCAATCAAACAACAGCAGGACCTATACAATTAAAAGTAGAGCCTTTGGCAGTGCTGTAGTACAGAAACCTAGGCCGTCAGGTTTAATTCTTTAAAATTTGCATCTCATATAGATAGTGTGGTTAAGAAGGTGTTTAACACACATGTCTTCATAGGACAGACCTTTGAGTATCGGAATTGGGATGTCATGTTGTGATTGTACAGGACATTTGTGAGACCTCTTCTGGAATACTGTGTCCAGTCTGGTCACCCTGCCTGCTCATTCCATAGGCACACCACCCTCTGGGTGACACAGCTGCCCCTTATGTCACTAATAAATGTTTCCCGTCTCATCTTTAGCCTATGTCCTCTAGTTTTGGACTCCCCGTACCCTTAGAAAATACCTTGACTATTCACTTTGATATTACTGACATTGATATTATTAAGCTGGAGAGGATTGAGAAGAGATTAACCTGGATGTTGCTGGGAAAGGAGGGTGTGAGCTATAAGGAGAGGCTGGATCGGCTGGGACTTTTTTCACTGAAGAATATGAGATTAAGCAGTAACTTTACAAGAGGTTTATAAAATAATGAGGGGTACAGAGAAGCTGAAGGACTGATGTCTTTTCTCGAGAGTTGGGGATTCAAAACTGAGGGATTTTTAAGGTGTGAGGAAAAAAGATTTA
Organism: Chiloscyllium punctatum; assembly: GCF_047496795.1. NCBI lineage: Eukaryota > Metazoa > Chordata > Chondrichthyes > Orectolobiformes > Hemiscylliidae > Chiloscyllium > Chiloscyllium punctatum. Next base: position 42,043,295 of record NC_092766.1, read on the forward strand.
CGAAAGTCATGAGAGGTAATTATGTTAGACAGACTCTGGCTTGTGTGTGGAATGAACTTCCAGAGGAAGTGGTGAAAGTAGGGACAGTTACAACGTTTAAAGGACATTTAGATCAGTACATGGATAAGACATCAGTTTGGATGGTGCTGTGAGCAGCTGCCGTCTCCCCCCCCCCCCCCCCCCCCCCCCCCCCGAGTGAATCCCTGTTGGTTTTCACCCTCTGCCAATGCCTGTGCAGTGGCGTGGGGAGGCCAGCAGATGGTGGCATTGCATCACTTTAAGCACCACAGAGACTGCCAGACCTGCCCCACACAGATACACACAGATACACACACGGGGATGGTTAGGGCACGGCGTGAAGCTCATCTGGTAACTTAAATGAAACATAAAGAAATGCTCAATTCGCCTCGTAAACTGTTAAAATATGAGTGACAGAGAACTCCCAAATTCCAATGTTTAAATAAAAACATCAATTTATTTTTTCACTCTGAAAGTGAACATTTGACATCAACTATTCACAACTCTGGGACCCCCTTTCTCTAAACTGCTTATTACCCGACTCCAGCTCTATAGCAATATACTGTTTCTGGGTCTGCCATCCTCTCGTATCACAGGTGCTTGTAAGCTCTCAGTTCAGAACAGCATTCCCTCTCTCTTACAGTTATAGTACACCCTTTCAACTTCACCACATTATACCCTGATGAATATCGATAAGTGGGACCTATCCGGATTTCTCTTGCTCTGTGGTTTGTCAATATTTCATTCGCTCCGTCTGGCGTGTGTCAGGACTGTTGTTGTTCCATTGACAGCATGTCATTATTCGACTCTGTCCGTGGGAATATATCAGTATTTCACTTGCTCAGACTCATGTATGTGGGGCAGGATTTCAGTTTTTTCATGGGGACTGTGACACTATAACAATCTCAATGTTTGTAGATGGCACCGAACCTGGAAGAACTCTGAAGTCTATGGAGGTCATTGTGGAACTCTAACATGACAGTGACACGTTGGTGTAGTTTTCAGGTGTAAGGCAGGTGGGGATCAATGCAGAGCAGTTTGAGGTGATACACTTTGGTAGGAAGGACAATGAAAGACAGTTTAAAACAGGCCGTACCGTTATAAAGGGGGTGCAGGAGCAGAGGGCGCTGGGTGTATATGAGCACAGATTGTTGAAGATATCAGGACAAGTGGGGAGAGCAGTAACTCTCACAGATTAGTTTCAGTATCTGAGCTGTTTCCAGGGGGAGGTGGAGGAGGGAGTCTCGGTGCTCCCTTCCTGGGAGGTGGTGACGATGTGTTGTGAGCCCACCCTCCTGCCCACCGAGACCAAGGGGATTCCATTTGTACCAGCTCGAGACAAAAGGGAGATGGCATCAGGGCCACAGCTTCTAAGTTGTGCCGAGGGGAATCGGAGCTGCCAGTGGGTTTAAAGTGAGAATTGCCCTTCACTGAACATTGCTCCTTACTCGGTCGGTGGGACGTGAATGTTTCAGAATCTCTGCACGAGGCGTCCCTGTCCTCTCCGGCTCCTACCAGGGTCCTCCCCATGTGGCAGGGGGAGGAGGGGGGGAGGGAACGGATATCGGACACTCCACCACCCGGCTTGGCCCTTTCTGTCCTATTCCCGGCTGTTTCTCCTGCAATGGGAGAAAGGGAGGGAGGGTGGGAGTATGTGACCCTGCTGTTAGTGCTGGTATAGGTGGGGGACATGGGGAGGGGTATGATAGAATCAGACCACAGTGTTGTTCCCATGCAGTGTTATTAACGTGAGGGGTAAAGTGGAGGGAGGAAGTGAGAGAGATGAAGAGGGAGAAGGAGAGGGAGAGAGAGAGAGAGAGCAGGAGAGAGGGAGAGAGAGAGAGACAGACAGACAGACAGCAGGAGAGAGGGAGAGAGAGAAAGCGCGCGGCAGTGGGGAAGATGCTATAACAGATATATAGTGAATGTGAGGGAGCAGAGAGAATACAGTGACCCTTATCCTGACAGAGTGGGGAAGGTTATTGATGCTTGTCCTGTATTGCTGGACATTTCTTCAGACCGCAGATACTGCACTGAGCTGGGTGGGGAGCTCAGACCATGCCCGGTGGTTCTGGTGTTGTGGCCCCCTCTGGGAAGAAAATGGTTCCCGTCTGTACTAGCCCATCCACCAGGCCCTCGGTGCCCCTGTCAACAAACCCTAGTGTAAATCACTTATCTGCCATGCTCGGGGTAAACTGTATAGGGCAGCTCCAAACTGAGAAAGCTCAACCGTGTGCCCATTTCGGCTTTTAAACATGGCACTAGTGCCAGAGATCATGGAATATCCAGGGGCATCCGGACGATGGTGTGCACCTCCAGTCATGATGGGTGAGATCATCTGGTTGGTATTGAATGAGAGGGACACTATGGGGTGGTGTGGGTAGTTAATGAGGTGAGTCTGATAAGATAGCATAAGAAAACTAGCTCGGTCTGTTGCGGTTGATCCCTCTGTCCCAGTCAATTAAAATGGCACTGAGAGAAATTATTGTCAGAATCTGTCCAATGAATATTGGACTCTGTTGAAACCAGTCCCATTTACAAAGCTGTAGAACAAATGTTCATACAAAACTCTCCATCATTTCACCTCACACCAATATCCCTTTTTCCCATCTTTCCTGGGAAGACAGGCTCTTGTTACAGGATGCTATCGAAGTGTCTACATTTCAGCATTCTGCAACCAGGGAACACATCCTTCCATGACACTGTCTCTCAATCTCCCCCTTCTCTGTCTACTTCCCAACCCACCCCATGTGGTGATATTTAAACTGATTCCCCCGCCATCTCTCTCTGGCAGTGATGTTCGCACCCATAGCAACCCCTTATCACGGCACAAAGGAGATTATGGAGCTGTAAATGGGTGGGAGCGGCACATCCTGTCACTTCCATCCCGGGCTGCAAGTTTCCCCACACTGGGCAGGGGTCTAACACAGTGTTACTGAGCAACGCGCAGGGGTGGGGTACACAGTCCTACATAATGGGAAGGTAAATGCTCCTGGGTTACAGATCAATGCACTGGGGTGGTGTACACAGACCTACATGCTGGGAGGGTAACTGCTCCTGGGTTACAGATCAATGGACCTGGGTGGTGTACACAGTCCTACATGCTGGGAGGGTAACTGCTCCTGGGTTACAGATCAATGTACTGGGGTGGTGTACACAGTCCTACATGCTGGGAGGGTAACTGCTCCTGGGTTACAGATCAATGCACTGGGGTGGGGTACACAGTCCTACATGCTGGGAGGGTAAATGCTCCTGGTTGACAGATCAATGCACTGGGGTGGGGTACACAGTCCTATATGCTGGGAGGATAACTGCTCCTGGGTTACAAATCGATGCACTGGGGTGGTTTACACAGTCCTACATACTGGGAGGGTAACTGCTTCTGGTTTACAGATGAATGTACTGGGGTGGGGTACACAGTCCTACATGCTGGGAGGGTAACTGCTCCTGGTTTACAGATCAATGCACTGGGTTGGGGTACACAGTCCTATATGCTGGGAGGGTAACTGCTCCTGGGTTACAGATCAATGTACTGGGGTGGGGTACATAGTCCTGCATGCTGGGAGGGTAACTGCTCCTGGTTTACAGATCGATGCACTGGGGTGGTGTACACAGTCCGACATGCTGGGTGGGTAACTGCTCCTGAATTACAGATCAATGCACTGGGGTGGGCTACACAGCCCTCCATGCTGGGAGGGTAACTGCTCCTGGGTGACAGATTAATTCCCGGGTGATCACTGCACAGATCGCTATCTAGTTGAGGTTTATAGATAATGCAATTATATGGATTCGGTAGCTCCTTCTGCTGGATGGGTATTTGTTTCAGGTTCACACATTAGTGCCCTGCTGTGGTCTGCACAGCTCCCTGTGCTGCACAGATATCTAGTCCGGGGTTATAGATCAATGCATTGCTGTGGTCTGCACAGCTCCCAGTGCGGAACAGATATATGGTCTGGGTTTATAGATCAATGCACTACTGTGGTCTGTGCAGTGTCCCACACTGGACAGATTGCTGGATTGTATTGTCCCAGTGTAATGGCTGAATCTGCACATTGCTTCACCCTGGCCATATTGCTGGATTGTATTGAGCAGTGCAATGGATGAATCTGGACAGATTGCTGTGTTATACTGAGCAGTAAACTGGCCTGGTCTGTACAGTGTTCCACGGTGAACAGATATCTCCCCGGGGTTGATGGTGTCCGGGCTGGTTCTGGGAGGTGGATTGAGAATGTGGTATATCGAAATATCTCAGCTTTTCTGGCAATGCCTTTAGTTCCCATTCCTGTGATTGGACCCTCTGTCTCTCACCCCATTAATGTTACATAGTGTCCAGGCACAGTACATCATGTTGGTGGGGTGGATAGGGGGGAAAGGTCATGGACAGGTCATGGGGTTCCCCGGAATGGTCTGTCCCCGACATTCTATAACTGACATTCCCCGGAACGTTCTGTCCCTGACATTGTTTGTGAACGGCCGGACGTCAGTGAATTGAACAAACGATAAGATCCCGAGGGAAGAGATCCCGTTCCAGGGAGAAGGAGACACTGTTCCGAAGGCCCCTCAGGCAGTTAAAGGGGTGAATACGTTTTCCCTGCGTTTACATTTCTCCACGACGCAGGATCGACCACAATTTAGACCAAAATACAGGAATTCCCAAACTCCGTTTGTCTTCAGGAAACTGGGAGAGAATCCTTCAGGACAGCAACGTTTCCACCCTCTGTATTAGGAACTGGGAAGGAGTGACCTGTGTCTGCTCTCGAGCGATCGAGTGTGTGGGAATGTTCTAGAAACCATCTGTCCTTATGGATGTGTCTCTGTGTGTTTGGGGAGGGAGGGTTTCTTGTGTTTTTTGTCATATTTTTGTCAGTAATTCCGACCTTCCCATTTGTTATTCCAGCTCCAATTATTTTAATAAATCCCTGAATACAGGGACACATTTGAAAATCTCACTGGGTCCCTGATCAAACGGGTCCCTTTGCCTCCAGGCTGATGGATAATGGGTTTGTTTTCCTTCCTCACAGTTAACGTAGTGACCATCTACGTCCTGCTTTATAAAGATTGTGGATTGTCTCCATGTGTCAGACGTTACCTGGGGGCCATGGCAGCGGCGGATCTCCTGGTCATTATCCTCGACCTGATCCTGAGACACATTCCCATTGTTTATGAGGAACAGTTTTATTTCCTGAGGGACTCCGTCCCCGTGTGTAATATCCACGCCGTCCTGCTTTATGCAGCCACTGACTGCTCTGTCTGGTTCACCGTCACTTTCACCTTTGATCGGTTTGTGGCCATTTGTTGCCGGAAGCTGAAAAGTAAATATTGCAGCGAGAAAACGGCGGCTGTGGTTCTGGGAGCAGTGACTGTGCTGAGCTGTTTAAAGAACATTTCCTGGTATTTTATGCTCGAGGCTCGGTATTGGCTGGTGAACAATCCCTTGTTTTGTGATGTAACAGACGCTGTTGTATTCTCCAGTGTCTGGGTCACAATCGAGTTCCTCCACCACATTCTAACCCCGGGTGTCCCATTTCTCCTGATTCTGCTGCTCAATGTTCTCACCGTCAGACACATTTTAGTGACCAGCAGAGCCCGCAGGAGACTCCGCGCTCACACCAATGGGGACGCTCAGTCTGACACTGAAATGAGAAACCGAAAAAAATCCATCATTTTACTGTTTGTGATCTCGGCCAATTTCATCCTGTTATGGTCAACGTTCATGCTGTATTCTATATGGAACCGGATGTGGTGGATTGTGTATACCCCTCTGTATCTCGATAACTTTGTGCAGGAATTGGGCTTCATGCTGCAGCTCCTCAGTTGCTGCACAAACACCGCGATTTATGCCGTGACCCAGACTAAGTTCAGGCAGCAGCTGAAGAATGTGCTGAAATATCCCTTCACCCAAATCCATCCATCCATCAAATTCCCTCATTAATCACACCATCCGAGATTTTCTCATTTCAGTTCAGTGTTTCAGCGATGGAGCAGCCTGTCGCTATGGTAACAGACTGAGGGTAGGGCTGGTTTGTCCATCCTTATCCCACAGGAGGGTTACAGGGAAACATTTCAATGTTTCTCACAACTCAGGGGCCAGTGAGAAAAGGCACCATCCCAATGACTGTATCCATCACTTCCATTTGTAAACAATAAAAATGTTGATTAAAGCGTGCCGAGCAACAGAGTGCCGATGTTGTTGTGTGTCTTTGTGCTGGAGAAGCTGAGCTGGAGAGAGACAGACTCAGCCCCAAGTCCTGGTCCTCAGGGAAGGGGAGGACACCGCGCCCTGAGCTCAGGAGCTGGGTATAACTCACTCTGTCCCACCACTGCAGCCTGGCCTCCCCATGACCTCTCCCCTACTCTTCTCCTCAATTCTCTCTGTCGCTCTCTCTTTCAGCACACACACTCTTTTTCAACCCTCTCCCTCATCCCCCTCTCTCTCACACACACACCCCCCAACCCTGGTTTCTCCACCTGCCTCCACTCCTCCCTCTCTCCCTCCCACAACTCCATCTCTATTTCCCCACCTCCCATATCTCACCCTCAACCCACACGCAGCCTCACCGCCAAACACCCCCAGTCTCTGGGTCAGAGGGAGAGGGAAGGACCAGGGAGACAGAGTATGTCAGAGAGAGAGGGAGGGAGAGAGATTCAGTCAGAGGGAAAGAGGGAGCTGGGAGGAGAGAGACACCAAGGGAGTTGGAGAGCGAGAAGGGGGAGAGAGAGAGTTAGGGTGGGGGAGAGAGAGAGAGAGACATGGGAGGAGATAATGAGAGAGAGGGGCGAGAGAGAGTGAGACTGAGAGAGGGGCGAGGGAGGGGGCGAGAGAGAAAAGAGACAGAGAGAGAGAAAGGGGCAAGAGAGATAGACAATAGACAATAGACAATAGACGCAGGAGTAGGCCATTCTGCCCTTCGAGCCTGCACCGCCATTCAATATGATCATGGCTGATCATTCCTAATTAGTATCCTGTTCCAGCCTTATCTCCATACCCCTTGACTCCACTATCTTTAAGAGCTCTATCCAATTCTTTCTTAAAAGAATCCAGAGACTGGGCCTCCACTGCCCTCTGGGGCAGAGCATTCCACACAGCACCACTCTCTGTGTGAAGTAGTTTCTCCTCATCTCTGTCCTAAATGGTCTACCCCGTATTTTTAAGTTGTGTCCTCTGGTTCGGCACTCCCCCATCAACGGAAATATGTTCCTCCTGCCAGAGTGTCCAATCCTTTCATAAGCTATACGTTTCAATCAGATCCCCTCTCAGTCTTCTAAACTCAAGGGTATACAAGCCCAGTCGCTTCAGTCTTTCCGTGTAAGGCAATCCTGCCATTCCAGGAATTGACCTCGTGAACCTACGCTGCACTCCCTCAATAGCCAGAATGTCTTTCCTCAAATTTGGAGACCAGAACTGTACACAGAACTGTACACAGATAGGGAAGACGAGAGAGAGAATGACAGGACAGAGAGAGAGAATGAGGGGGCGAGAGAGAGACAGGGGTTGGGAAATGGGGGCAAGAGAAAGCAAGATGGCTAGAAAAAGAAACAGGAGGGAAGAGAGAGAGAGAGAGAGATCGAGGTGTGAAGAGAGATAGAGTGTCGAGAGATGGAGGTGAGAGAGAGAGAGAGGGAGAGACTGGATGAGGGAGAGCAAGGGAGACAGAGAGAGATGGTGAGAGAGAGGAAGGGCACAAAGGAGAGAGGGGTGTGTGAGAGGGCGAGAGTGGAGTGAGAGGGGTGTAGCGGGCGAGAGAGGGAGGGGTGAGAGAGAGAGAGAGGGAGGGGGTGAGAGAGAGGTAGGAGAGAGAGAGAGAGAGGGAGGGGGTGAAAGAGAGAGAGGGAGGGGGTGAGAGAGAGAGAGAGGGAGGGGGTCAGAGAGAGGGGAGCTAGAGAGAGAAGGAGGGGGAGAGAGAGAGAGGGAGGGGGTGAAAGAGAGAGAGGGAGGGGTGAGAGAGAAAGAGGGAGGAGGTCAGGAGTGAGGGGGGCGAGAGAGAGAGAGGGGCAAAAGTGAGAGGGAGGGGGTGAGAGAGGGGGAGCAAGAGAGAGGGAGAGGGTGAGATAGAGAGGGAGTGGGGCGGGAGAGAGAGGGAGGGGGCGAGAGAGAAAGAGGGAGGGGCAAGAGGGAGAAAGAGGGAGGGGCAAGAGAGAGAAAAGGAGGGGCCGCGAGAGAGAAGGTGGGGGCGAGGGAGAGATAGAGGGAGGGGGTGAGAGAGGGAGGGGACGAGAGAGAGAGAGGGAGCGGGTGAGAGAGAGGGAGGAGGCAAGAAGGAGAGGGTGGGGGCGAGGGAGAGAGAGGGGGACGAGATAGAGGGAGGGGCGGCGAGGGAGAGAGGGCGAGGGCGCGAGATAGGGATGGGGTGGGCGACAGAGAGAGGGAGGGAGGCGAGATGGGGGGGCGAGAGAGAGGGAGGTGGTGAGAGAGAGAGAGGGAGGGGCGAGAGAGAGAGGGTGGGGGCGAGAGAGAGAGGGGAGTGGGCGAGAGAGGGAGGGATGGGCGAGAGAGAGAGGGAGGGGGTGAGAGAAAGAGAAAGGGGACGAGAGAGAGAGAGTGAGGGGGCGAGGCTGAGAGAGGGAGGGGGTGAGAGTGAGCGGGAGTGGGCGAGAGAGAGAGGGAGGGGCGAGAGAGAGAGGGATGGGGCGAGAGAGAGAGAGAGGGAGGGGGCGAGAGAGAGGGACAGGCAAGAGAGAGAGGGAGGGGGCGAGAGAGAGAGGGAGGGGGCGAGAGAGAGACAGAGAGACAGAGAGGGGGGGCGAGAGAGAGATGGAGGAGGGGGCGAGAGAGAGGGAGGGGGCGATAGAGGGAGGGGGAAAGTGAGAGAGAAGGAGGGGGTGAGAGAGAGAAGGAGGGAGGGTGGGCGAGCGAGAGAGAGAGGGAGGGGGTGAGAGTGAGAGAAGGGGTGAGAGAGAGGGAGGGGGACAAGATAGAGGGGGGAGAGGGAGGGGGCGAGAGAGAGGGAGGGAGTCAGAGAGAGAGAGGGAAGGGGAGAGAGAGAGAGAGGGAGGGCCGAGAGAGGGAGGGGGCAGGTGAGAGAGAGAGGGAGGGGGCGAGAGAGACCGAGAGGGAGGGGGCGAGAGTGAGAGAAGGGGCGAAAGAGAGGGAGGGGGTGAGGGAGAGGAAGGGAGTGAGAGAGAGAGGGAGGGGGACGAGATAGAGGGGGGGCGAGAGAGAGAGAGAGCGAGAGAGAGAGTGGAGAGTCAGAGGGAGGGGGTGAGAGAGAGGGAGGGGGGAATGGGGCGAGAGAGAGAGGGAGGGGGGCAAGAGAGAGAGAGGGACGGGGTGATAGAGGGAGCGGGAAAGTGAGAGAGAGAAGGAGGGGGTGAGAGAGAGAAGGAGGGAGGGTGGGCGAGTGAGAGAGAGAGGGAGGGGGTGAGAGTGAGAGAAGGGGTGAGAGAGAGGTAGGGGGACAAGATAGAGGGGGGAGAGGGAGGGGGCGAGAGAGAGGGAGGGAGTCAGAGGGAGAGAGGGAAGGGGAGAGAGAGAGAGGGAGGGCCGAGAGAGGGAGGGAGCAGGTGAGAGAGAGAGGGAGGGGGCGAGAGAGACCGAGAGGGAGGGGACGAGAGTGAGAGAAGGGGCGAAAGAGAGGGAGGGGGTGAGAGAGAGGAAGGGAGTGAGAGAGAGAGGGAGGGGGACGAGATAGAGGGGGAGCGAGAGAGAGAGAGAGCGAGAGAGAGAGTCGAGAGTCAGAGGGAGGGGGTGAGAGAGAGGGAGGGGGGAATGGGGCGAGAGAGAGAGAGAGAGGGAGGGAGGGGGCGAGAGAGAAGGAGGGGGTGAGAGAGAGAGAGGGAGGGGTTGAGAGACAGAAAGGGAGGGCCGAGAGAGGGAGGAGGCAGGTGAGAGAGAATGGGAGGGGCGAGTGAGAGAAGGAGGGAGGGGGCTGAGAGAGAGAGGGTGGGGGCGAGAGAGAGAGGGGAGGTGACAAGTGAGAGAGGGAGGGGGGTGAGATAGAGCGGGAGGGGTCAAGAGAGAGAGGGAGGGAATAAGAGAGAGAGGGTGGGGGCGAGAGAGAGAGGGTGGGAGGCGAGAGAGAGAGGGAGGGCGAGAGAGAGAGGGAGGGGGCGAGAGAGAGAGGGGGGCGAGAGATAGAGGGTGGGGGCGAGAGTGAGAGAAGGGGGAGAGAGAGAGGGAGGGGGCGAGAGAGAGAGAGAGAGGGAGAGGGTGAGAAAGAGTGTGGGGGCGAGAGAGCAAGAGAGAGGGGGTGAGAGAGAGAGGGATGGGGCAAAAGAGAAAGAGGGAGGGTGGCGAGAGAGAGAGAGAGAGGGCGACGAAGAGAGGGAGGGGGTGAGAGAGAGGGATGGGGAGAGAGAGAGGGAGTGGGGAGAGAGAGGAAGGGGTGTGAGAGAGAGAGGAGGGGGACGAGAGAGAGAGAGAAGGAGGAGGCGAGAGAGGGAGGGGGAGTGGGCTAGAGAGAGAGAGGGGGAGTGGACTAGAGAGAGAGAGAGAGGGAGGGGGTGAGAACGAGAGAGGGGATTGAGAGAGAGAGTGGAGGTGAGAGAGAGAGGGAGGGGTGCGAGAGAGAGAGAATGAGAGTGGAGGCATGAGAGAGGGAGGCGGCGAGAGAGAGAGGGAGGGGCAAGAGAGAGAGGGAGGGGGACAAGAGAGAGAGGGAGGGGGACAAGAGAGAGAGGGAGGGTGCAAGAGAGAGAGTGAGGGAGGGGGGGCAAGAGAGAGAGGGAGGGGGTAGAGAGAGAGATGGGAGCAAGAGGGAGAGAGACGGGCCAAGAGAGAGAGGGAGGGGTTGAGAGAGAGAGAGGGATGGGCGAGAGAGAGAGAGGGAGGGGGCAAGACATGGAGACAGAGGGGAGAGAGAGGGAGAGGGAGGGGGCTAGAGAGTGAGAGGGAGTGGGCTGGAGAGAGAGGAAGAGGGAGTGGGCGAGAGAGAGAGGGGATTGAGAGGGGATTGAGAGAGAGAGTGAAGGTGAGAGAGAGAGGGAGGGGTGCGAGAGAGAGAGAGAGAGAGGGGTGTGAGAGAGAGAGGCGGGGCAAGAGAGAGAGGGAGGGAGGGGGCGAGAGAGAAGGAGGGGTGAGAGAGAGAGAGGGAGGGGTTGAGAGACAGAAAGGGAGGGCCCAGAGAGGGAGGGGGCAGGTGAGAGAGAGTGGGAGGGGCGAGAGAGAGAAGGAGGGAGGGGGCTGTGAGAGAGAGGGTGGGGGCGAGAGAGAGAGGGAGGGAGGCGAGAGAGAGGGGGGCGAGAGAGAAAGTGAGTGGGGCGAGAGAGAGAGGGAGGGGGCGAGAGAGAGAGGGAGGGAGGCGAGAGAGAGAGGGGGGCGAGAGAGAGAGGGTGGGGCGAGAGAGAGAGGGAGGGGGCGAGAGAGAGAGGGAGGGGGCGAGAGAGAGAGGGAGGGAGGCGAGAGAGAGAGGGGGCGAGAGAGAGAGGTTGGGGGCGAGAGTGAGAGAAGGGGGGAGAGAGAGATGGAGGGGTGAGAGAGAGAGAGGGAGGGGGTGAGAGAGAGAGAGGGAGGGGGTGAGAGAAAGAGGGAGGGGACGAGAGAGAGAGAGAGTGGCGAGAGAGAGAGGGAGGGGGCGGGAGAGAGAGGGGGGCGAGAGAGAGAGGGTGGGGGCGAGAGAGAGAGAGAGGGGGGGTGAGAGAGAGAGAGTGGAGCGAGAGAGAGAGAGGGAGTGGGGTGAGAAAGAGTGTGGGGGCGAGAGAGCAAGAGAGAGGGGGTGAGAGAGAGAGAGATGGGCAAAAGTGAAAGAGGGAGGGTGGCGAGAGAGAGAATTAGAGAGAGGGCGACGAAAGAGAGGGAGGGGGTGAGATAGAGGGATGGGAGAGAGAGAGGGAGTGGGGCGAGAGAGGAAGGGGTGTGAGAGAGAGAGAGAAGGGGCGAGAGAGAGGGAGAGGGGTGAGAAAGAGGGGGGGCAAGAGAGAGAGGGAGCGAGGGGGGCGAGAGAGAGGGAGGTTTGGGTGGAGAGAGAGAGGGAGGGGGCAAGAGGGAGAGAGGCGGGCCGAGAGAGAGAGGGAGGGGTTGAGAGAGAGGGATGGGGCGAGAGAGAGAGAGACGGAGGAGGCGAGAGAGGGAGGGGGAGTGGGCTAGAGAGAGGGGGGGAGTGGGCTAGAGAGAGAGAGAGAGAGGGAGGGGGCGAGAGAGAGAGGGGATTGAGAGAGAGAGTGGAGGTGAGAGAGAGAGGGAGGGGTGCGAAAGAGACAGAAAGAGAGAGGAGGCGTGAGAGAGGGAGGGGGTGAGAGAGAGAGGGAGGGGATGAGAGAGAGAGAGGGAGGGGGTGAGAGAGAGAGAGGAGGGGCGAGAGAGGGAGGGGGAGTTGGCTAGAGAGAGAGGGGGGAGTGGGCAAGAGTGAGAGAGAGAGGGAGGGGGCGAGAGAGAGAGGGGATTGAGAGAGAGAGTGGAGGTGAGAGAGAGAGGGAGGGGTTCGAGAGAGAGAGAGGGAGGGGACGAGAGACAGAAAGGATCGAGTAGAGGTGAGAGAGAGAGGGAGTGGTGCGAGAGAGAGAGAAAGAGGGAGGAGGCGTGAGAGAGGGAGGGGCGAGAGAGAGAGGGCGGGGGCAAGAGAGAGAGGGAGGGGGACAAGAGAGAGACGGATGGTGCAAGAGAGAGAGTGTGGGAGGGGGGCAAGAGAGAGAGGGAGGGGGTAGAGAGAGAGAGGGGAGCAAGAGGAGAGAGACGGGCCAAGAGAGGGAGGGAGGGGTTGAGAGAGAGAGAGGGATGGGGCGAGAGAGAGAGATGGAGGGGGCGAGAGAGTGAGGGGGAGTGGGCTAGAGAGAGAGAGAGAGGGGATTGAGAGAGAGAGTGGAGGTGAGAGAGAGAGGGAGGGGTGCGAGAGAGAGAGAGAGGGAGGGGAAGAGACAGAGAGGATCGAGTAGAGGTGAGAGAGAGAGGGAGGGGTGCGAGAGAGAGAGAAAGAGAGAGGAGGCGTGAGAGAGGGAGGGGGGCGAGAGAGAGAGGGAGGGGGCAAGAGAGATAGGGAGGGGACAAGAGAGAGAGGGAGGGTGCAAGAGGGAGAGTGAGGGAGGGGGGCAAGAGAGAGAGGGAGGGGGTAGAGAGAGAGGGGAGCAAGAGGGAGAGAGACGGGCCAAGAGAGAGAGGGAGAGGTTGAGAGAGAGAGATGGACGGGTCGAGACATGGAGACAGAGGGGAGAGAGAGGGAGAGGGAGGGGGCTAGAGAGTGAGGGAGTGGGCTGGAGAGAGAGGGAGAGGGAGGGGGCGAGAGAGAGAGGGGATTGATAGAGGGAGTGGAGGTGAGAGAGAGAGGGAGGGGTGCGAGAGAGAGAGAGAGAGAGAGTGAGGGATGGGTGTGAGAGAGAGAGGCGGGGCGAGAGAGAGGGAGGGGTTGAGAGAGAGAGGGAGGGGGCAAGAGAGAGAGGGAGGCGTCGAGAGAGAGTGAGGGCGGGGAGCGAGATGGGCCGGAGAGAGAGAGAGAGAGAGAGAGAGAGAGAGATGAGGGAGGGGGCGAGAGGGAGTGAGACAGGCCGAGAGAGAGAGGGAGGGAGGGGGAGAGAGAGAGAGAGATGGAGGGGGCGTGAGAGGGAGAGGGAGGGGGCTAGAGAGACAGAGGGAGGGGGCTAGGGAGAGAGGGAGGGGGCGAGAGAGAGAGGGAGGGGGCGAGAGAGACTGGGAGGGGGCGAGAGAGAGGGAGGGTCGAGATAGAGAGTGGAGGAAAGAGAGAGAGGGAGGGGTGCGAGAGAGAGAGGGGGGCAAGAGAGAGAGGGAGGGTGACAAGAGAGAAAGGGAGGAGGCAAGAGAGAGAGGGAGGGGTCGAGACAGAGAGGGATGGGGCGAGAGGGAGAGAGGGAGTGGGGTGAGAGAGACATGGAGGGGGTGAGAGAGATGTAGGGAGAGGGCGAGAGAGAGACTGAGGGGGTGGGTGAGTGAGAGGGAGAGGGTGAGAGTGAGAGAGAGAGGGGGTGAGAGATGGAGGGGGAGGGGGAGAGAGAGAGAGTGGGAGGGGGCGAGAGAGAGAGAGAGGGAGGGTGGCGAGAGAGAGAGTGGAGGTGAGAGAGAAAGGGAGGGGTGGGAGAGAGAGAGGGTGGGTGGCGAGAGAGAGAGTGGAGGTGAGAGAGAGGGAGGGAGGGATGGGAGAGAGAGAGGTAAGGGTGTTGGAAGGGAGGGGGTTGCGAGCGAGGGGGGGCGAGTGAGAGAGGGCGGGTGGTGAGAGAGAGGGGGGCTGAGAGAGAGAGGGATAGGACGAGAGACAGACAGACACAGAGAGAGGGAGGTGCGAGAGAGAGGGAGGGGGACAAGAGAGTGAGGGAGGGAGTGGGCAGAGAGAGAGGGGGAGAGAGAGAAGGAGGGGGAGAGAGGGATTGGATCGAGAGAGAGAGAGGGGAGGTGAGAGAGAGAGGGAGGGGCGAGAGAGGAAGGGATGGGGTGAGAGAGAGAGAGGGATGGGCGAGAGAGGGAGGGGAGGGGGCGAGAGAGGGAGGGGGTGAGAGAGAGAGAGAGAGCGAGAGGCGAGAGAGAGGGAGGGGGTGAGAGAGAGAGAGGGATTGGGAGAGAGAGAGAGGGACAGGTGAGAGGGAGAGAGAGAGGGAGGGGGCGAGAGAGAGAAGGAGGGAGGCTGCTGAGAGAGAGAGGGAGAGCAGGCGAGAGAGAGAGGGAGGGGGCGAGAGAGAGTGGGAGTAGGGTGAGAGAGAGAGTGAGTAGGGTGAGAGAGAGAGGGGAAGCGAGGGAGAGTGAAGGGGCGAGAGAGAGGGAGGGAGGCGAGAGAGAGGAGGGGAAGAGACAAAGAGAAAGGGGGCGCGAGAGAGAGCGAGGGGAGCGAGAGAGGGAGAGGGAGGAGGTGAGAAAGAGGGAAGGGGTGAGTGAGAGGGAGGGGGTGAGGGAGAGAGGGAGGGGGCGAGAGATATAGGGAGGGGTGAGAGAGAGAGAGGAGAGAGAGAGGATGGTGCGAGAGAGAGAGGGAGGGGATGAGACATGGAGACAGAGGGGAGAGAGAGGGAGAGGGAGGGGGCTAGGGAGTGAGAGGGAGTGGGCTGGAGAGAGAGAGAGAGGGAGGGGGACAAGAGAGAGAGTGAGGGTGCAAGAGAGAGAGTGAGGGAGGGGGGCAAGAGAGAGAGGGAAGGGGTAGAGAGAGAGAGGGGAGCAAGAGGGAGAGAGACGGGCCAAGAGAGGGAGGAAGGGGTTGAGAAAGAGAGAGGGATGGGGCGAGAGAGAGAGAGGGAGTGGGCTAGAGAGAGAGAGAGAGAGGGAGGGGGCGAGAGAGAGAGGGGATTGAGAGAGAGAGTAGAGGTGAGAGAGAGAGGGAGGGTTGCGAGAGAGAGAGAGAGAGGAAGGGGACGAGAGACAGAGAGGATCGAGTAGAGGTGAGAGAGAGAGGGAGGGGTGCGAGAGAGAGAGAAAGAGAGAAGAGGCGTGAGGGAGGGAGGGGGCAAGAGAGAGAGAGAGGGGGACAAGAGAGAGAGTGAGGGTGCAAGAGAGAGAGTGAGGGGGGGGCAAGAGAGAGAGGGAGGGGGTAGAGAGAGAGAGGGGAGCAAGAGGGAGAGAGACTGGCCAAGAGAGAGAGGGAGGGGTTGAGAGAGAGAGAGGAGAGAGAGAGGGATGGTGCGAGAGAGAGAGGGAGGGGATGAGACATGGAGACAGAGGGGAGAGAGAGGGAGAGGGAGGGGGCTAGAGAGTGAGAGGGAGTGGGCTGGAGAGAGAGGGAGAGGGAGGGGGCGAGAGAGAGAGGGGATTGATAGAGAGAGTGGAGGTGAGAGAGAGAGAGGGAGGGGTGCGAGAGAGAGAGAGAGAGAGGGAGGGGTGTGTGAGAGAGAGAGGGAGGGGTGAGAGAGAGAGAGGGAAGGGATTGGTGGGGGAGAGAGAGCGAGAGAGAGAGAGGGGGGCGAGAGGGGGAGAGAGACGGGGCCGAGAGAGAGAGGGTGGGGTTGAGAGAGAGAGGGATGGGGTGAGAGAGAGAGGGATGTGGCGAGATAGGGGAGGGAGGTGGCGCGAGAGAGAGGGAGGGGGCGGGCGAGTGAGAGGGTGAGAGAGAGGGAAGGGACAAGAGAGACAGAGGGCGGGGGCGAGAGATAGAGGGAGGGGTGGGCGAGAGAGAGGGAGGGGCGAGAGAGAGTGGGAGTAGGGTGAGAGAGAGGGATGGGACGAAAAAGAGAGGGAGGGGGCGAGAAAGAGAGGTAGGTGGGCGAGAGAGAGAGGCAGAGGGCAAGAGGGGGAGGGGCGGGCAAGAGAGAGAGGGAGGGGGTGAGAGAGAAATGGAGTGGACGAGAGAGAGGAACGGAGCGGGGCATGAGAGAGAGGGAGGGGGCAAAAGAGAGAGGAAGGGGCAAGAGAGAGAGGGCGAGTGAGTGAGTGAGAGTGGGAGTAGGGTGAGAGAGAGAGTGAGGGGGTGAGAGAGAGAGGCAGGGGGCAAATGAGAGCGGTGGGGCGAGAGAGGAAGGCAGGGGGCGAGAGGGGGAGGGGGCGGGCAAAGAAAGAGGGAGGGGGTGAGAGAGAAATGGAGGGGGCGAGAGAGAGAGGAGGGAGAGTGAGAGGGAGGGGGTGAGACCGAGAGAAGGGGCGAGAGACAGAGGGAATGGGGGGTGAGAGACAGAGGGAGGGGGCGAGAGAGAGAGACAGGGAGGGGGCGAGAGAGAGAGGGAAGGGATTGGTGGTGGAGAGAGAGAGGAAGAGCATGGGGGGTGAGAGGGGGAGAGAGACGGGCCGAGAGAGAGAGAGGGTGGGGTTGAGAGAGAGAGGGATGGGGTGAGAGAGAGAGAGGGAGGGGGCGAGAGAGAGGGAAGGGACGACATAGACAGAGGGAGGGGACGAGAGAGAGAGGGAGTGGTGGGTGAGAGAGAGGGAGGGAGCGAGAGAGAGAGAGTGGGAGTAGGGTGAGAGAGAGAGGGAGAGCGGCGAGAGAGAGAGAGATAGGGGGCGAGAGAGAGAGGGAGGGGGTGAGAGAGAAATTGAGGGGACGAGAGAGAGGAACGGAGCTGGGCATGAGAGAGAGGGAGGGGGGCGAGAGAGAGAGGGCGGGGACAAGAGAGAGAGGGAGGGGGACAAGAGAGAGAGTGAGGGTGCAAGAGAGAGAGTGAGGGAGGGGGGCAAGAGAGAGAGGGAAGGGGTAGAGAGAGAGAGGGGAGCAAGAGGGAGAGAGACGGGCCAAGAGAGGGAGGAAGGGGTTGAGAAAGAGAGAGGGATGGGGCGAGAGAGAGAGGGGGAGTGGGCTAGAGAGAGAGAGAGAGGGAGGGGGCGAGAGAGAGAGGGGATTGAGAGAGAGAGTGGAGGTGAGAGAGAGAGGGAGGGTTGCGAGAGAGAGAGAGAGAGGAAGGGGACGAGAGACAGAGAGGATCGAGTAGAGGTGAGAGAGAGAGGGAGGGGTGCGAGAGAGAGAGAAAGAGAGAAGAGGCGTGAGGGAGGGAGGGGGCAAGAGAGAGAGAGGGGGGGACAAGAGAGAGAGTGAGGGTGCAAGAGAGAGAGTGAGGGGGGGGCAAGAGAGAGCGGGAGGGGGTAGAGAGAGAGAGGGGAGCAAGAGGGAGAGAGACTGGCCAAGAGAGAGAGGGAGGGGTTGAGAGAGAGAGAGGAGAGAGAGAGGGATGGTGCGAGAGAGAGAGGGAGGGGATGAGACATGGAGACAGAGGGGAGAGAGAGGGAGAGGGAGGGGGCGAGAGAGAGAGGGGATTGATAGAGAGAGTGGAGGTGAGAGAGAGAGAGGGAGGGGTGCGAGAGAGAGAGAGAGAGAGAGAGGGAGGGGTGTGTGAGAGAGAGAGGCGGGGCGAGAGAGAGGGAGGGGTTGAGAGAGAGAGGGAGGGGGCAAGAGAGAGAGGGAGGAGGCAAGAGAGAGAGGGAGGCGTCAAGAGAGAGTGAGGGAGGGGAGCGAGATGGGCCGGAGAGAGAGAGAGAGAGATGAGGGAGGGGGGCGAGAGGGAGTGAGACAGGCTGAGAGAGAGGGAGGGAGGGGGAGAGAGAGAGAGAGAGAGAGAGGGAGGGGGCGTGAGAGGGAGAGGGAGGGGGCTAGAGAGACAGAGGGAGGGGGCTAGGGAGAGAGGGAGGGGGTGAAAGAGAGGGAGGGGGCGAGAGAGACTGGGAGGGGGCGAGAGAGAGGGTGGGTCGAGATAGAGAGTGGAGGTAAGAGAGAGAGGGAGGGGTGCGAGAGAGAGGGGGCAAGAGAGAGAGGGAGGGTGACAAGACAGAAAGGGAGGAGGCAACAGAGAGAGGGAGGGGTCGAGACAGAGAGGGATGGGGCGAGAGGGAGAGAGACGGGCTGAGAGAGAGAGGAGGGGTAGAGAGAGAGAGGGAGGGGGTGAGAGAGAGACAGGCGGGTGGGGAGAGAGAGAGGGAGTGGGGTGAGAGAGACATGGAGGGGGTGAGAGAGATGTAGGGAGAGGGCGAGAGAGAGACTGAGGGGGTGGGTGAGTGAGAGGGAGAGGGTGAGAGTGAGAGAGAGAGGGGGTGAGAGATGGAGGGGGAGGGGGCGAGAGAGAGAGAGGGATGGGCGAGAAAGGGAGGGGAGGGGGCGAGAGAGGAGGGGTGTGAGAGGGAGAGAGAGTGAGAGGCGAGAGAGAGGGAGGGGGTGAGAGTGAGAGAGGAGGGGGAAGAGAGAGAGAGAGAGGGTCAGGTGAGAGAGAGGGAGGGGGCGAGAGAGAGAAGGAGGGAGGCTGCTGAGTAGAGAGAGGTAGAGCGGGCGAGAGTGAGAGGGACGGGGCGAGAGAGAGTGGGAGTAGGGTGAGAGAGAGAGGGGGAAGCAAGAGAGAGTGAAGGGGCGAGAGAGAGGGAGGGAGGCGAGAGAGAGGGAGGGGAAGAGACAAAGAGAAAGGGGGTGCGAGAGAGAGAGAGCGAGGGGAGCGAGAGAGGGAGAGGGAGGAGGTGAGAAAGAGGGAAGGGGTGAGTGAGAGGGAGGGGTGAGGGAGAGAGTGAGGGGGGCGAGAGATATGGGAGGGGTGAGAGAGAGAGAGAG
This sequence comes from Chiloscyllium punctatum, assembly GCF_047496795.1. NCBI lineage: Eukaryota > Metazoa > Chordata > Chondrichthyes > Orectolobiformes > Hemiscylliidae > Chiloscyllium > Chiloscyllium punctatum. The sequence goes on from NC_092766.1 coordinate 42,062,131, forward strand.
GGAGAGGGTGAGTGAAAGAGAAACGGGGTGAGAGAGAGTGGGAGGGCGGCGAGAAAGAGAGGGTGGTGAGAGAGAGAGGGAGGGGGCGAAAGAGAGAGGGAGAGGGCGAGAGAGAAATGGAGGGGGCGAGAGAGAGGTAGGGGGCAAGAGAGAGAGGGAGGGGGTGAGAGAGTGAGAGTGGGAGTAGGGTGAGAGAGAGAGGGAGGGGATGAGAGAGAGAGGGAGGGGGCGAAAGATAGCGGGAGGGGGGCGAGAGACGAAGGCAGGGGGCGAGAGGGGGAGGGGGCGGGCAAGAGAGAGAGGGAGGGGGTGAGAGAGAAATGGAGGGGGCAAGAGAGAGAGGAGGGAGAGTGAGAGGGGAGTGGGTGAGTGCGAGAACGGGCGAGAGACAGAGGGAATGGGGTGAGAGAGAGAGAGGGAGGGGGCGAGAGAGAGAGAGGGAGGGGGCGAGAGAGAGAAGGAAGGGATTGGTGGGGGAGAGAGAGCGAGAGAGAACGAGGGGGGCGAGAGGGGGAGAGAAACGGGCCGAGAGAGAGAGTGTGGGGTTGAGAGAGAGAGGGATGGGATGAGAGAGAGAGGGAGGGGGCGAGATAGGGAGAGGGAGGTGGAGAGAGAGAGAGAGGGAGGGGGTGGGCGAGTGAGAGGGTGAGAGAGAGGGAAGGGACAAGAGAGACAGAGGGCGGGGGCGAGAGATACAGGGAGGAGTGGGCGAGAGAGAGGGAGGGGGCGAGAGAGAGAGTGGGGAGTAGGGGTGAGAGAGAGGGATGGGACGAAAGAGAGGGAGGGGGCGAGAGAGAGAGATGTAGGGGGGCGAGAGAGAGGCAGAGGGCAAGAGGGGGAGGGGCGGGCAAGAGAGAGGGAGGGGGTGAGAGAGAAATGGAGGGGACGAGAGAGAGGAACGGAGCGGGGCTAGAGAGAGAGGGAGGGGGCGAAAGAGAGATGAAGGGGGCAAGAGAGAGAGGGCGAGTGAGAGAGTGAGAGTGGGAGTAAGGAGAGAGAGAGGGGGAGGGGGGGAGAGACAGAGGGAGGGGGGCAAATGAAACGGGGGGGCGAGAGAGGAAGGCAGGGGGTGAGAGGGGGAGGGGGCGGGCAAGAGAAAGAGGGAGGGGGTGAGAGAGAAATGGAGGGGGCGAGAGAGAGAGGAGGGAGAGTGAGATGAAGGGGGTGAGACCGAGAGAAGGGGCGAGAGACAGAGGGAATGGGGTGAGAGAGAGAGAGGGAGGGGGCGAGAGAGAGAGAGGGAGGGGCGAGAGAGAGAGGGAGGGGATTGGTGGTGGAGAGAGAGAGAGAGAGCAAGGGGGGCGAGAGGGGGAGAGAGACGGGCCGAGAGAGAGAGAGGGATGGGGTGAGAAAGAGGGAGGGGGCGAGAGAGAGGGAAGGGACGAGAGAGACAGAGGGAGGGGACGAGAGAGAGAGGGAGGGGTGGGTGAGAGACAGGGGGGCTAGAGAGAGAGAGTGGGAGTAGGGTGAGAGAGAGAGGGAGAGCGGTGAGAGAGAGAGTGGGGGGCGAGAGAGAGAGGGAGGGGGCGAGAGAGAGAGGCAGGAGGTGAGAGGGGGAGGGGGCGGGCAAAAGAGAGAGGCGGAGGGTGAGAGAGAAATGGAGGGGGTGAGAGAGTGGAAGGGAGCGGGGCGTGTGAGAGAGGGAGGGGGCGAGAGAGGGAGAGGGAGGGGGTAAGAGGGGGGAGAGGGGGATAGAGAGAGAGATAGCGAGGGGGGCAAGAGGAAGAGCGACGGGCTGAGGGCGAGCGGGTGGGGTTGAAAGAGAGAGGGATGGGGTGAGAGAGAGAGAGGGAGGGGGCGAGATAGGGAGAGGGAGGTGGCGAGAGAGAGCGAGGGGGGCAAGAGGAAGAGCGACGGGCTGAGGGCGAGCGGGTGGTGTTGAGAGAGAGAGGGATGGGGTGAGAGAGAGAGAGGGAGGGGGCGAGATAGGGAGAGGGAGGTGGCGAGAGAGAGATTTGGAGGGAGGCGAGAGAGAGAGGGGGTCGAGAGAGTGAGTGGACGTCAGTGAGAGGGAGGGTTGGGAGAGAGAGAGAGGGTGGGGAGTGAGGGGGGTGCGAGATAGAGGGAGGGGGCAAGAGAGAGAGGGCGTGGGGTGAAAGAGAGAGAGGGAGGGGGCGAGAGAGAGAGGAGGGGTGAGGGGGAGGCGAGAGAGAGGGGGAGGGGGCGATAGAGAGAGGGAAGGGGTGAGAGAGAGAGGGAGGGAGGGCAGCGAGAGAGAAAGATAGAGGGTCAAGATAGAGAGTGGAGGGGAGAGAGAGAGGGAGGGGTGCGATAGAGAGAGGTGGGGATGAGAGAGGGGGGCGAGAGAGAGATGGAGGGGCGAGAGGGAGAGGGAGGGAGGAAAGAGAGAGAGGGAGGATGCAAGAGAGAAAGGGAGGGGTCAAGAGAGAGAGGGAGGTATGGGTGAGCGAAGAAGGAGGGGGGCAAGAGGGAGAGATACGGGCCGAAGGAGAGAGGGAGGGTTTAAGAGAGAGGAGTGGGTGAGAGAGAGAGGGATGGGGAGAGAGAGAGAGAGAGGAAGTGTGGGGCGAGAGAGAGATGGAGGGGGGTGAGAGAGATGAAGGGAGGGTCGAGAGATAGAGGGAGGGTGTGGAGAGTGTGGGAGAGTGAAAGAGGGAGGGGGGCAAGAGAGAGAGGGAGGGTGTGAGAGAGATGTAGGGAGGGGGCGAAACAGTGAGTGAGGGGGCGAGAGAGAGAGGGAAGGTGGCGAGAGAGGGGGAGCGAGAGAGAGAGGAAGGGATGAGAGAAAGAGAAAGGGGGCGAGAGAGAGTGGGAAGGGGCGAGAGAGAGGGAGGGGGCGAGAGAGAGGGGTAGGGAGGTGAGAGAGAGAGGGAGGGGGCGAGACAGAGAGAGAGTAAGGGGGCGAGAGGGAGGGGAGGGGGCAAGAGAGAGTGGGAGGGAGGCGAGAGAGAGAGGGAGGGGTTGAGAGAGAAAAAGAGAGGGAGGGGTGTGAGAGGGGGGTGAGAAAGAGGGAGGGGGCGAGTTAGAGAGAGGAAGGGCGGCTAGAGAGAGAGAAGGGGTGAGGGGGAGGCGAGAGAGAGGGAGCGGGGGTGAAAGAGCGAGAGGGAGGGGGTGAGAGAGAGAGAGGGGGGGCGAGATAGGGAGAGGGAGGTGGCGAGAGAGAGATTGGGAGGGAGGCGAGAGAGAGAGTGGGTCGAGAGAGTGAGTGGACGTTAGTGAGAGGGAGGGGTGGGAGAGAGAGAGAGGGTGGGGTGTGAGGGGGGTGCGAGAGAGAGGGAGGGGGGTAAGAGAGAGAGGGCGTGGGGTGAGAGAGAGAGGGAGGGGGCGAGAGAGAGAGGAGGGGTGGGGGGAGGCGAGAGAGAGGGGGAGGGGGCGATGGAGAGAGGGAGGGGGTGAGAGAGAGAAGGAGGGAGGGCGGCGAGAGACAAAGATAGAGGGTCAAGATAGAGAGTGGAGGTGAGAGAGAGAGGGAGGGGTGCGATAGAGAGGGGGGATGAGAGAGAAGGGGGTGAGAGAGAGATGGAGGGGAGAGTGAAAGAGGGAGGGAGGCGATAGAGAGAGGGAGGGGGCGAGAGAGAGAGGGGAGGGGTCAAGAGAGAGGGGGAGGGAGGCGAGAGAGAGAGGGAGGGGGTGAGAGAGAAAAAGAGAGGGAGGGGTGTGAGAGGGGGGTGAGAAAGAGGGAGGGGGCGAGTTAGAGAGAGGAAGGGCGGCTAGAGAGAGAGAAGGGGTGAGGGGGAGGCGAGAGAGAGGGAGAGGGGGCGAAAGAGCGAGAGGGAGGTGGCGAGAGAGAGAGGGAGGGGGCGGGCGAGTGAGAGGGTGAGAGAGAGGGAAGGGACAAGAGAGACAGAGGGCAGGGGCGAGAGATAGAGGGAGGAGTGGGCGAGAGAGAGGGAGGGGGCGAGAGAGAGAGTGGGAGTAGGGTGTGAGAGAGGGATGGGACGAAAGAGAGAGGGAGGGGGCGAGAAAGAGACGTAGGGGGGCGAGAGAGAGAGGCAGAGGGCAAGAGGGGGAGGGGCGGGTAAGAGAGAGAGGGAGGGGGTGAGAGAGAAATGGAGGGGACGAGAGAGAGGAACGGAGCAGGGCATGAGAAAGAGGGAGGGGGCGAAAGAGAGATGAAGGGGGCAAGAGAGAGAGGGCGAGTGGGAGAGTGAGAGTGGGAGTAGGATGAGAGAGAGAGGGAGGGGGTGAGAGAGAGAGGGAGGGGGCAAATGAGAGCGGGGGGGCGAGAGAGGAAGGCAGGGGGTGAGAGGGGGAGGGGGCAGGCAAGAGAAAGAGGGAGGGGGTGAGAGAGAAATGGAGGGGGCGAGAGAGAGAGGAGGGAGAGTGAGAGGGTGGGGGTGAGACCGAGAGAAGGGGCGAGAGACAGAGGGAATGGGGTGAGAGAGAGAGAGGGAGGGGGCGAGAGAGAGAGAGGGAGAGGATTGGTGGTGGAGAGAGAGAGAGAGAGCAAGGGGGGCGAGAGGGGGAGAGAGACGGGCCGAGAGAGAGAGATCGTGGGGTTGAGAGAGAGAGGGATGGGGTGAGAGAGAGAGAGGGAGGGGGCAAGAGAGAGGGAAGGGACGAGAGAGACAGAGGGAGGGGATGAGAGAGAGAGGGAGGGGTGGGTGAGAAAGAAGGGGTGCTAGAGAGAGACAGTGGGAGTAGGGTGAGAGAGAGAGGGAGAGCGGTGAGAGAGAGTGTGAGGGGGTGAGAGAGAAATGGAGGGGGTGAGAGAGAGGAAGGGAGCGGGGCGTGAGAGAGAGGGAGGGGGTGGAGAGAGAGAGAGAGGGAGGGGGCAAGAGGGGGGAGAGGGGGATAGAGAGAGAGAGAGCGAGGGGGGCAAGACAAAGAGCGACGGGCTGAGGGCGAGAGGGTGGGTTTGAGAGAGAGAGGGATGGGGTGAGAGAGAGAGTGGGAGGGGGCGAGATAGGGAGAGGGAGGTGGCGAGAGAGATTGGGAGGGAGGCGAGAGAGAGAGGGGGTCGAGAGAGTGAGTGGACGTCAGTGAGAGGGAGGGGTGGGAGAGAGAGAGAGGGTGGGGTGTGAGGGAGGTGCGAGAGAGAGGGAGGGGGGCAAGAGAGAGAGGGCGTGGGGTGAGAGAGAGAGAGGGAGGGGGCGAGAGAGAGAGGAGGGATGAGGGGGAGGCGAGAGAGAGGGGGAGGGGGCGATGGAGAGAGGGAGGGGGTGAGAGAGAGAGGGAGGGAGGGCGGCGAGAGAGAAAGATAGAGGGTCAAGATAGAGAGTGGAGGTGAGAGAGAGAGGGAGGGGTGCGATAGAGAGGGGGGGGATGAGAGAGAGGGGGGGCGAGAGAGAGATGGAGGGGAGAGTGAAAGAGGGAGGGGGGCAAGAGAGAGAGGGAGGGTGTGAGAGAGATGTAGGGAGGGGGCGAGACAGTGAGTGAGGGGGCGAGAGAGATGTAGGGACGGGGCGAGAGAGAGAGGGAAGGTGGCGAGAGAGGGGGAGCGAGAGAGAGAGGAAGGGATGAGAGAAAGAGAAAGGGGGCGAGAGAGAGTGGGAAGGGGCGAGAGAGAGGGAGGGGGCGAGAGAGAGGGGTAGGGAGGCGAGAGGGAGAGGGAGGGGGCGAGACAGAGAGAGAGGGAGGGGGCGAGAGAGAGGGGAGGGGGCAAGAGAGAGAGGGATGGGGCGGGCGAGTGAGAGGGTGAGAGAGAGGGAAGGGACAAGAGAGACAGAGGGCAGGGGCGAGAGATAGAGAGTGGGAGTAGGGTGAGAGAGAAAGAGAGAGGTGGATGAGAGAGTGGGGGGCGAGAGAGAGATGGGGTGCGAGAGGGAGAGGAGGGGGGCAAGAGAGAGAGTGAGGGTGCAACAGAGAAAGGGAGTGGTTGAGAGAGAGGGAGGGATGGGCGAGAGAAGAGGGAGGGGGGGGCGAAGGGAGAGATACGGGCCGAGAGAGAGGGAGGGTTTAAGAGAGAGGGAGTGGGTGAGAGAGATGAAGGGAGGGGGCGAGAGAGAGAGAGGGAGGGGGTGAGAGAGAGGGAGAGGGAGAGGGCGAGAGAGAGAGAGGCGAGAGAGAGAAGGAGGGTGCAAGAGAGAGAGAGAGGGAGGGGGCGACAGAGAGGGGGAGGGAGGCGAGAGAGAGTGGGAGGGGGCGAGAGAGAGGGATGGGGCCGAGAGGGAAAGGGGGGGTGAGAGAGAGAGGGAGGTGTTGAGAGAGAGAGGGAGGGGGCAAGAGAGAGAGTGAGGGTGGCGAGAGAGGGGGAGCGAGAGAGAGAGAGGGATGAGAGAAAGAGAAAGGGAGCGAGAGAGAGTGGGAAGGGGCGAGAGAGAGGGAGGGGGCGAGAGAGCGAGAGAGAGTGGGCGAGAGAGAGGGGGCAGGAGGCGAGAGAGAGAGGGAGGGGGTGAGACAGAGAGAGAGAGGGAGGGGGCGAGAGAGAGGGGAGGGGGCGTGTGAAAGAGAGAGAGGGGGCGAGAGACAGAGTGGGAGGGGTTGAGAGAGAGAGAGGGAGGGCGGCGAGAGAGAGAGAGGGAGGGTCGAGGTAGAGAGTGGAGGTGAGAGAGAGAGGGAGGGGTGCGAGATAGAGAGAGGGAGGGGGATGAGAGAGAGGGGAGCGAGAGAGAGAGGGAGGGGGTCAAGAGAGAGAGGGAGGAGGCAAGAGAGAAAGGGAAGGGTCGAGAGAGAGAGGGAGGGAAGGTTGAGAGAGGGAGGGAGGGCGGCGAGAGGGAAAGATACGGGCCGAGAGAGAAAGGGAGGGTTTAAGAGAGAGACGGAGTGGGTGAGAGAGAGAGAGGGATGTGGGGAGAGAGAGAGAGGGATGTGGAGAGAGAGAGAGAAAGTGTGGGTCGAGAGGGAGATGGAGGGGGCGAGAGTGATGTAGGGAGAGAGCGAGAGAGAGAGGGAGGGGTGGGAGCGTGAAAGAGGGAGGGGGGCAAGAGAGAGAGGGAAGGTGTGAGAGAGATGTAGGGAGAGGGGGAGACAGAGAGTGAGGGGGTGACAGAGATGTAGGGAGGGGGCGAGAGAGAGAGAGAGGGGGTGAGAGAGAGGGAGAGGGAGAGGGCGAGAGAGAGAGAGGTGAGAGAGAGAAGGAGGGTGCAAGAGAGAGAGAGAGAGAGGGAGGGGTCATCAGAGAGGGGGAGGGAGGCGAGAGAGAGTGGAAGAGGGCGAGGGAGAGGGATGGGGCCGACAGGGAAAGGGAGGGGGGGGCGAGGGAGAGAGGGAGGTGGAAAGAGAGACAGAGGGAGGAGGCGAGTGAGAGTGGGAAGGGGACGAGAGAGAGGGAGGGGGCGAGAGAGCGAGAGAGAGGGGGTGAAAGAGAGGGGGAGGGGGCGAGTGAGAGGGAGGGGGCGAGAGAGAGAGAGAAGGGGCGGGACAGAGAGAGAGTAGAGGTGAGAGAGAGAGGGAGGGGTGTGAGAGAGAGAGAGGGACGATGGGAGTGAGAGAGAAAGGGAGTGGAGAGAGAAAGGGAGGGGGGCGAGAGGGAGAGAGACGGGCTGAGAGAGAGAGGGAGGGGTTGAGAGAGGGATGGGGCGAGAGAGAGAGAGAGAGGGAGGAGGCGAGAGAGGAAGAGGGAGGGGACGAGAGAGAGAGGAGTAGGCTAGAGAGCGAGTGAGGGGGCGAGAGACAGAGAGGGAGGGGGCGAGAGATAGAAAGGGAGGGGGAGAGAGCGAGAGGGAGGGGGTGAGAGAGCGAGAGGGAGGGGGTGAGACAGAGAGAGGGAGGGGGCGAGAGATAGAGAGGGAGGGGACGAGGGAGAGAGGGGATCGAGAGAGAGAGTGGAGATGAGAGAGAGGGCGGGATGCGAGAGAGAGAGAGCAGGAGGGGTGTGAGAGAGAGAGGGGGCGAGAGAGCAGGAGGGGTGAGGGGGATGTGTGAGAGAGAGGGGAAGGGGCGAGAGAGAGAGGGAGGGGATAGAGCGAGAGGGAGGGGGCGAGAGAGCGAGAGGGAGGGGGTGAGAGAAAGAGACAGAGAGGGTGTGAGAGATGGAGGGGGAGGGGGCGAAAGATAGAGAGAGAGGGGGGGCGAGAGACAGAGAGAAGGAGGGTTAAAGAGAGAGAGTGGGTCGAGATAAAGAGTGGACGTGAGAGAGAGAGGGAGGGGTGCAAGAGAGAGAGAGAGGGAGGGGATGAGAGCGAGAGGGAGGGGTCGAGAGAGCGAGAGCGAGGGGGTGAGAGAGAGAGAGGGGCGAGAGACAGAGGGGGAGAGGGGACAGAGGGAGAGGGAGGGCGGCGAGAGATAGACAGAGGGTAGAGAAAGAGAGTGGAGGTGAGAGAGAGAGGGAGGGGTGCGAGAGACAGAAGAAGGGGCGAGAGGGAGGGAAGAGAGAGACGGAGGGGGCAAGAGAGAGCGGGAGGGGGCAAAAGAGAGAAGGAGGGGTCGAGAGAGAGAGGGAGGGAGGGGCGAGAGAAGAGGGAGGGGGGCGAGAGGGAGAGATACGGGCTGAGAGAGAGAGGAAGGGTTTAAGAGAGAGAGGGAGTGGGTGAGAGAGAGAGGGATGGGGAGAGTGAGAGAGAGAGAGAGAGAGAAAGTATGGGGCGAGAGAGAGATGGAGGGGGCGAGAGAGATGTCGGGAGGAAGCGAGAGAGAGAGGTAGGGGGTGGGCGAGTAAAAGAGGGAGGGGGGCAAGAGAGAGAGAGGGTGTGAGAGAGATGTAGGGAGGGGGTGAGACAGAGAGTGAGGGGTGAGAGAGATGTAGGGAGGGGAATCAGAGAAAGGGGGGCGAGAGAGAGAGAGAGAGAGAGAGAGGGAGGGGGTCGAGAGTGAGAGACGGGGTCGAGAGAGAGAGAGTGGAGGGGAGAGAGAGAGGGCGGAATGGGAGAAAGAGAGGAAAGTGTGTGAGAGAGAGTTGGGGAGAGAGAGGGAGGGGGCGCGAGAGAGAGGGTGGGGGGCGAGAGAGAGAGAGAGAGGGAGGGGGCGAGAGAGCGAGAGGGAGGTGTCAGAGAGGGAGAGAGATGGTGCGAGAGATGGAGGGGGAGGGGGCGAGAGAGAGAGACGGAGGTGGCAAGAGAGAGAGGGAAGGCGGCAAGAGAGAGGGGGCGCGGGCGAGGGAGAGGGAGGGGGCAAGAGAGTGGGGGGCAGAGAGGGAGAGACACGGGCTGAAAGAGAGAGGGAGGGGTTGAGAGAGAGGGTAGGGGGTGAGAGAGAGAGGGAGGGGGCAAGAGATAGAGCGAGAGAGACGGAGGGGGTAGAGAGAGAGGGATGGAGGCGAGAGAGAGAGAGGGAAGGGGACGAGTGAGAGAGGGGGCAAGAGAGAGAGGGAGAGGGACAGAGGGACAGGTGCGAGAAAGAAATGGAGAGGGGTGGCGAGAGAGAGGGGGTTGAGACTGAGGGGGTTACAGAGAGAGATGGAGAGGGTGAGAGAGAGAGGGAGGGGGCGAGAGAGAGACGGAGGGGGGCGAGAGAGAGGGGGTTAAGAGAGAGAGGGAGGGAGCTAGAGAGAGAGGGAGGGGGGCGAGAGAGAGAGAGGGGGGTTAAGAGAGAGAGGGAGGGAGCTAGAGAGAGAGGGAGGGGGGCGAGAGAGAGAGAGGGGGTT